>NC_073412.1:5567704-5680204 GCF_028641065.1 Leucoraja erinaceus | reverse complement strand
ACCAAATCACTAAGAATTGGTCTGCTTTACCTGCTAGGAGGAGTTGCATTTCTTCAAGATGTGACGTTTCCGACATATTTGAAATCCACATTTTAAGCGTTGGTGTTGACGCATTTTTCCAAAATTTAAGTATAAGTTTTTTTGCCGAGCGTGTCAGTTTGTACCAATGGTTTAAGAGCTGTGCCGATTAACTTTTCATTTCAGTTTGCATTTTTGAGACATGGGGTGAATTAGTGTTTGCCACTATGCTAGAGGAACAAGAACGTCTAGGGTTTTGGCACCTTTATTGGTGACCATCACAGTTTGATGGTTCTGCATTGAAGAAAGCCAGAAGGTCATAATACTGTCATTTATTTCTCAGATGTAGGGTTTGGGGGCAAAGAGGTTAGCTGAGACTCCAGACTAGCTTATTCTCAACAACCAAGCCTGCCTACACAATACACAAAATGCTAAAGTAACTCAGCGGGATAGGCAGCATCCCTGGATAGAAGGAATAGGTGATGTTTTGGGTCGAGACCCTTCTGAAAAGTGAAAACTGAAGAAGGGTCTCGACCCGAAATGTCACCCATTCCTTCTATCCAGAGATGTTGCCTGTCCTGCTGAGTTACCCAGCATTTTGTGTCTGTGTTTGGTGTAAACCAGCATTTGCCGTTCTCTCCTTCACATTTTGTCTGCTAACACAATGTTCCTCTTATGATTTGCCTTCCAGAATATGGTGCACACAACTGCCTTATACCTTAGTCCAGTGCTTAATCCAGTCTTCTGCCCCACCTATGGCAAATTCTGCAGATTCCACATTGAACTCATAAGCCACGTTAGAATTTACAGATCTGGAGTGGAAACTGGGGGACCAGCTAAGAAGAGGTGTGAGGGAGACAGATTGACATGAAGTATGAGGAAAATCTTTCCGCACGCGCACTTTGAAATATGTCACTTTTAATGATTTATTTGCTCTCTTTCAAAACAATTTGAAGTTGAAAGTCTTTTATATTTCCAATATATTGAAAATAGCTATTAAGCCAAGGTATATTTGCATTTGTGGATTAGTACCTGTTTGTCACAAATGAAGAAAAGGTTTGATGCTTTTTATAACAAAGCCGAGAAATCTGGACAAAAATGTCACTATTCAACAAACTTATTGTGGCTTTCCGGATTTCTTGGGTCACAAAAAAGTTTCAGACTAGTGATGTTTAAGAAGGAGCTGCAGATGCTGGAAAATCGAAGGTAGACAGAAATGCTGGAGAAACTCAGCGGGTGCAGCAGCATCTATGGAGCGAAGGAAATAGGAAACGTTTTGGGACGAAACCCTTACGGGACGAAACCCTATTTCCTTCAGGGTTTCGTCCCGAAATGTTGCCTATTTCCTTCAGGGTTTCGACCCGAAACGTTGCCTATTTCCTTCGCTCCATAGATGCTGCTGCACCCGCTGAGTTTCTCCAGCATTTTTGGTTACTTTCAGACTAGAGATGGTCTGATTAATGCTGAGAATTAATCTAGACGTAAGTTACTTCAAGACAACCTTAACTTTCATACGTTTGTACTTCAGCTAGTGATGAGGAGCAAATATCTGGCAAATGGAATATGATGTGAGAAAATGTGAAGTCTGAACATTTTGACAGACAAATAAGAAAAGAGAAACATTTAGTTAAACGTTGCAAGCTCTGGCAAATGACAAATAAATTGAATCTAGAATCTTGAATCTTGGCTATCACCATTAATGATTTGCTGAAGGCTAGCAAGAAGGTGTAGTATGAAAACAAATACTATTGACGTTTATTGCAAGGGACATTGAAAATAATAGGAAGTTTTACCTCCGATATATAAGGCATCAGTGAGATCACCTCTGGAGTACTTTGCATGGGATTAATCTCTTTATTCGGAGAAAGATTTGGATGGATACATCACAGAAATTTACTGGGCTCATAAAATATGAAGTAAGTTTGAAAGAATATACTTGAATGCAGTGGCATTTAGAAGAGTCATGGGTGTCTTATTCTAAATGTGAGATCCAATAATGTATTGACAGGGTGAATCTGGAGAGGATGTTTTGTTCCTGTGGAGAATCTGTGATGTGCAATCACTGTTTTAGTAGTAAATAGTTTTAATTTTTGGGGAATGTTGGGGAAGTCCAGAACTAGGGGTCACAGTTTATGGATAAGAGGGAATTCTTTTAGGACTGAGATGAGAAAATCATTTTTTTACACAGAGAGTGGTGAATCTGTGGAATTCTCTGCCACAGAAGGTAGTTGAGGCCAGATCATTGGCTATATTTAAGAGGGAGTTAGATGTGGCCCTTGTGGCTAAAGGGACCAGGGGGTATGGAGAGGGATGGGATACTGAGTTGGATGATCAGCCATGATCATATCGAATGACGGTGCAGGCTCGAAGGGCCGAATGGCCTACCCCTGCACCTATTTTCTATGTTTCTAATTCCAAGATGAGGCAAAATTGTTTTTTTTTTTGAGGTAGTGAGTCTTTGGAACTCTCTTCCTTAAAGAGCAGTGAAAGCAGAGTCTAAATATTTTAATAGTAGTGGTGAATGGATAATTGATAAACAAGAAGTAAAAGGATACCGCAAGTAGATGGTAATGTGGAACTGAGAATATAATTATTGAGTGGCAGTTGGTTTAGTTTAGTTTGGAGATACAGCGCAGAATTGGGCCCTTTGGCCCACCAAGTCTACACCGACCACTGATCCCCGCACATTAACACCATCCTCCACACATGAGGGACAATTTACATTTATACACAGCCAATTAACCTTCAAACCTGTGAGCCTTTGGAGTGTGGGAGGAAACGGAAGGTCTCGGGGGGGAAACCCACGTGCACACGGGGAGAACTTACAAACTTCATACAAAGAGAAACCGTAGTCAGGATCGAACTCTGGTCTCCAGGGCTGTAAGGCAGCAACTCTGTCGCTGCACGGCTGTGCCACCTAAGGTTCTTGCCTCATGAAAAAGATTGTTTGTATCAGCTCTGATGAATACTGTGATTAGACTCATAAAGCATGAAAGCAGGCCCTTCGGGCTAACGTATACATGCCAACCATGATGCCCATCTCCACAAATCGCATTGCCTGTGTTTGACACATATCCCTCTAAACCAGTGGTTCCCAACCTTTTTTTGGCCATGCCCCACCTAATCACCTCTAAAATCCTGATGCCCCCCACCCCCCATGTGGTGATATATAATTCTTATCATTTAAAAAGTGAACTCCGTTTCAGCTGAAGAAGTTTAAAACGCCAATACCTTGGATTATGTAATAACTACACAATAAATACCTTTTTTACCCCCAAAAAATTATTTACTCAAAATAACATCTGAAACATAAACTACATATGTTTACCTGATGGAAAATCCAAAACAATAAAAATCGAAAATTTGGACCCAGACCTCAGCCCCCCTTGCCCCCCTTAAAAATCAATTGCCCCCCTTAAAAATCAAATTGCCCCCCTGTGGGGCGTACGCCCCACGTTGGGAACCACTGCTCTAAACCTTCCATATATTTTACATTCATTTGATTAAATTATCCCTCACACTTTGAAGCTGAAAAGAGAACACAAGGCAAGCAAGTATGTGGCAATGATTGAACCCTTCACAAACTAGGACTATTCGGGTGAATGTGGGCCAAAATGCCCGTGGTCATGAGGGTTGTTACGTCAGACTGGGTCTGTGCATGTTTATGTGCATCACTTCCTCACTTTTGAATTTGAATCCCTTTGAGATATAGGCCACAATTCCATTAGCCTCTTTGATTACTTCCTGCACAAGCCTATAGTGCTTTTTGTCTTGCATGAGCACCCAAATCCTTTTCTCTTGCACAACCTGCAGAATTTGTGCATTAAAGAAATATTCTGATTTGTCCCTGTCAGATCCAAAGAGGATGATAATGCATTTCCTATATTGAACGCCACAGAACTATAATTTTGCCCAGTCATTCCTTTCATATCCTTCAGAACTTCCTGCTGCCGTTTAAACAACTTATTGTGTGTTTTATTGAAGCCATTTACAAACCTGAGAACACATCTCTTTTGTCTGTCATTAATATCTATGTTGAGCTACACTTTCATCCATCGAGACATCGTGCTGATCAATAGACAACACCTTATCCTTTATGTCTGTTTCCATCCCCCTTTTGACCAATTACTAATCCCTATTACATGCCCATTAACGAATTTGTAGCATAAAGGATATTAGAGGTTGTAAAATAATAAGACCTTTGGAAGTGCGTAGTGAGTCTATCAAGCTTTTTTTTTAAATATCAAAGTAAAGAAAACAAGGAGACAAAAGGGAAACCATGCAATAGCACGAGCAATTGTTGGAAAAGAAATGCCAACATTTCATAATAATTAGTGGGGTGGGAGATTGCCGCCTTCACGTGGTCCGCCCTGTTTCGATGAATGGAATCAACCCGGCGTGCACACTCAAATAAGATCAAATAGAAGAAGTTGTCCTACAACTTTAGGCTGTGCACGCCACACACAAGAAGAAGGAAGATAATAATTAGTTGAAAATGGTTGAAGTGTCAGAACAGTGAAGGAATAGGACAGGAAACTCAGGTTAGGATTGTTCTTGCTGTGGGCGATTAACTTTAGCACAGTTCATTTGAACAAAATGGCCTGTGTTGCAATTTATATTCACTTTAAGGTGAAGCTGACAGCACAGAGAGACAAACTCAATTGAGTTTATAAAGGGTGATAGAAACCAAGAGGACTATTGAATTCAACATATCACAGCTATTTTATAGAACAATTGAAGATTCTGAAAACTCAAATGCACAATTAAAGGATGGAAAAGTGATTAAAATCCCACACTGAGCACAGTTTATTTAGGGGGTGGGCAGGGGGGTGGGAAAAATGACAATCTTGTGAAGTGGGATGTTGCAATATTTTTCCCTGAATAAAAATCTCTCATTCAAATTATTTAAAAAATGAGCACTGACAGGTAATTATCTTGTCTTTTTGCAAGCATATCAATGTCAAAGAATACATGCATCTACGATCAGTACTGTATTTTATAGAGACACTGTACCTGCAGTGGGCTGTTGTACCGATTTAAATTAATCTGGGTGTGTGTTACTTGTGCTGTACATTGCGTTATGAATGAGGCTGTTGTTTCATTTGCAGTCACAGTCCATTTCCAAGGATAGAAGTGAAAAGAGAGCTCAGTTTTCTAGGTAAAAGAATGTCCTGGTGGATGATAATTTGTCTGAAAGTTGTACTTCAGTGTTGCTTCTGTGTGGCAGGCTTGACCTTCAGAAAATAAATCCCCTTCATACACAAAAAAAACCTGTCTCACAGTGGAGTTTATTTCAGCACGTCTCTTGCTCTTGCACTGCTCAGCTTATAAAGACCTCTTTCTTGTCAGCGTCTTCTCATGCTGCAGAACTTTCCACTGTTTCAGCACCACAGGGTATATCTTCTGCACTGGCTGATGTAGGTGAGGTAGAGAGAGGTATTGATGTCTAGGACCCCTGGGTCCTGTACACCGGTATTGTATGTCAGCAGGACAAAGGGTTGGCGCCAACAGTCTTGCTGTATGCGCCAGTAACTAGAATTAATTACAAACCAATCGAATCCGTTGCAGCCAATTGGTAAACTAATTGGTAATTTTAGCTGTATGTCTATACTTTGTTATCTGCCTGTCTATATCGGTGTTTTCAGAGCCACTTTTGTTCTCTTGCTGTCCGCTTTGACAAAATGGCCATCATCAGCAAGGAGAAAGATGCGCTCCAATGAGTACAGGGAGCCACTCCAACTGCTTGTCTTGTTTGTATTCCCTTGTTCACCAAGCCAGCTTTAGGTTACGGGTGCTTGGAGCTGATTAGAACAGATAGTGCTGAGCAGAATAAAACACTGCAAGCCGTAAGATAGTTGATCAGCACTCCTTTTCTCTACATGTGAAAGAATGCTGCGGAAAAAGGTAGATAGGGATTTATTCTGGAGTATTTGGGTGTGGGAGGGGTGAATATATTCCTGACGTGACCCTGATTTCAGACTGAAATCTTAGCCTTGCCTCTCAATATTATTATTACTTTTTTTTTAATTTTATTTTTTTTAAAAATCTTATTTATTTAGCACATTTTTAGTCAACTTGCATTGACCCCAAAGTGCTTCACATAATTACATTACATTCACACACAGGCAAAGGTGGGTGAAGTGTCTTGCCCAAGGACACAACGACAGTATGCACTCCAAGCGGGATTCGAACCGGCTACCTTCCGGTCGCCAGCCGAACACTTAGCCCATTGCGCCATCTGTCGTTGTGTCCTTGGGGAAGTGAACATCAAAGAACGGAACCGATGTGCTGGAAGCTTATGAATACTATTCCTCAGAACTTTTTAATGCAGAACCCTAATTTATAAAATTGGTGTGCTTGGAACACAAAGTAATTGGGATGAAGTATATAAAAATATGAAGTCATATACGAACGTCTAAATTACACTATGGTGTGAAATCTCAGCTCAGTGATGGTACTTAGAAAGGTGGTAAATCAGAAGGTTGTTGGGCGTTAGTCATATTCTAGGACTGCAGCTCATATAATCGTGTTTTACGAAGAGAGTGCTAATTTGAAGAATGCATCTTTTTCAGAGATTAAACGGAGGTTGAATCTACTTGTGAAGTAAACAAATCAATGGCATTTTACTTGAGGAAGATTAAGGAGTTCTTTTAATGTCATGGAGTGCATATAGCCCTCAACCATCACATCCAGGGAACTATATTGTGTTATTGCTATTTGTGGGACTTCAGTGCATTGTATTTCCTGGCAAAACAAATATCAAATTAAACCATTCTCCATTATGTTAGAGATGTATTTTTGAAAGTCGTACATAAAAGCAATTACTTCATTCAGTTCACCGCTACCAGTGACACAGCTAGTAGAGCCACTGCAACACAGTGCCACATGCCTGGGTTTAAGTTGTGCAGTTTGTACATTCCCTGTGAGACCATGTGTGTTTCCCTGGGTGCTCCAGTTTCCTCCCACACCTCAAAGACATGCAGGTCGAAAGGCTAATTGACCATTGTAAATGTCATAAAGTCATGTGATAGGAGTAGAATTAGGCCATTCGGCCCATCAAGTCTACTCTGCCATTCAATCATGGCTGATCTATCTCTCCCTCCTAGCCCCATTTTCCTGCCTTCTCCCCATAACCTCTGCCACATGTACTAACTAAGAATCTATCTATCTCTGCCTTAAAAATATCCACTGACTTGGCCTCTACAGCTTTCTGTGGCAAAGAATTCCACAGATTCACCACCCTCTGACGAAAAAAAGTTCACCTCATTTCCTTCCTAAAAAAAGTCCTTTAATTTAAAAGTCCTCTGGTTCCAGACTCTCCCACTGGTGGAAACATCCTCTCCACATCCACTCTATCCAAGCCTTTCACTATTCTGTATCTTTCAATGAGGTCCCCCCCCCCCCCCCCTCATTCTTCTAAACTCCAACAAGTACTGTGCAGCTGGAATCTGGGTGATAAGAATGTGAGGAGAATTAAACAACATTGGAGGATTATTTATAGATGTAAAGATGTGTGGTTGATGGTCAGCACGGAATCAGTGGGCTGTGGTGTTCTCTGATTTTTCTGTACATCATGCAATTAGGTTATTTTGTTATAGACCACCTGCATTCAGTCCACTGGAGTGCCCCATGAGCTTCCGATCACCTGCCTCTTTAATTTCCCATTCCACTCCCATTCTGTGGCCACAACATGGCTTTAATTAATCTTGAGTGACAGCAGCATATCTTCCATCTGGGCAAATTGCAACCGTCAAAACCCAATGTTGAATCCTTACTCTTTGGGTAAGCCGCTCTATTTGGATCGGAACTGGGTATTTCTGCAAGTCATCCTTCTGTGATTTTGAATTTGTTCCTCACAGCCCTGCTACTGCCAACACAACGGAGACAAAGAAGCATAATGTGCTTCAGACTACCATTTTAACACATGTTGGCCTTGTCCTACCCCCCTTGTTCTGCCACATCATTGCTCTACCTTTTTACTCCTCAAAAAATAATTTATTTTACTCTTTCCCACTTCTGACAAAGGGTATGAAATGTGAAACTGTAACTCTGTTTCTCTTTCCACAAATGCTACCTGACCTGTTAAGTGTTTCAGCAATTTCTGTTTTAAATGCTCTGCTGAAGATGTATGCGATAGGCTTTTGCGTTGCAATGTATTATCCAATCTGAACCATAATGTTATATAGTGTAATTTCTCTTCTGCATTGACTATAATGGGTTAGGTTCAATTCTCCAATATAAAGAATAGTATACCCATTAATTTTAATGTACGTCTTCTCTAAGGTATAGATATTAATTGGAAGTGTGCATTTTATATTGATAATTGCAATAACTTGGGAGCATGCTTTTACAATTTTATTGTGAAGTAAGATTGCTGAGATTTATGACTTGTTTTTATTAAGAGAGTTCATTGATGAATTTCCTGTTGTTTTAGTAGTGAGCAGTGTTTTTATGTGCATTTCAAAATGGCTATCAAAGTTATATTGTCACAGACATTTTTTAATATCGCTAAAATAAAAATGATTGGAAATATTGAGCATATTTGTCAGTCTGTGAGGATGGCAGGCTAGTAAACATTTTGGAGTTGGCATATCCTAAGCACTGCCTATGTGCGCACAAATTGCATAAAGAGAACGCACAATTGCACGCACAACAGCACACGTAATTCTGCCGTACTTATGTGGAAACAAAGAACTGCAGATGCTGGTTAATACAAAAAAGGGACACAAAGCGTGGGAGTAAGTCCCACTTAGGAAACCTGAACGGAAACCTCTGGAGACTTTGCGACCCCACCCAAGGTTTCCGTGCGGTTCCCGGAGGTTGCAGGTGGTTGCCGGAGGTTGCAGGTAGTGGAAGCAGGTAAGGAGACTGACAAAAACCTCCGGGAACCGCACGGAAACCTTGGGTGGGGCGCAAAGTCTCCAGAGGTTTCTGTTCAGGTTTCCTAAGTGGGACAGGGTTACTCAGCAGGTCAGGCAGCATCTCTGGGAAACATGGATAGATGACATTTCGGGTTGAGACCCTTCTTCAGACTGATGTGTTACATGGTAAGCCATAGGAGCTTAACTGGCAGGTGATAATCTTGTAATGTTTCTTTTGATGTTACTGCATCGTCTTTAGGACAGGAAACACTGGTGGCTGGTGATACTTCGATGTTACTATTGAAGTATCCCTTATTGATTTCAGCAGCTTATTGACAGAAGTCCCGGAGCAAGTTAGTCATGCACAGGTTCCAGATATTAAAGAGGATCCTATATGGAAAAAGGAAAGGAGTTGAAAAATGTGACAGAAGTATCTCTTCAGAAACATTGAGCATTAATGATTAGATTGTGAATAGCAAAAATAAGTTTGTAATTATTTTGGAATCTTTTTAATCCAACTTCAGAGCATAATAAGATTATAATGCTGTGTTTAGATTTTCACCAAGCCATTTGATTTTTAGGTGGTTTGTGAGCTGCGGTTATCATGCTGCTCAAATGACTTTATTGAATTATTTTCAAACAATTCAGGACAACGTGCTACTAAAACTATAACACAGCTTCATTTAGTTTAGAGATACAGAGGGGAATCTGACCCTTTGGCCCACTGGGTCCGCGCCGACCAGCGATACGCGCCCATTAACACTATCCTACACTCGGGACAATTTTACTATTATACCAAGCCAATTAACCTACAAACCTGTATGTCTTTGGAGTGTGGGAGGAAACCAAAGATCTAAGAGAAAACTCACGGGGTCAGCTATGTTGTAACTACCAAAAGATGAACACTCAAATTCCTTCAACTAGCAGCAAGATTTGAACTCTTCAGTTGTAGTCTTTTAAGAATTTGCTTTGTTGTTTGAGAGGATAGCATCAATGATCCATTATGAGAGTATTTTTGGCTGTCATTCAGCCTGTTGAACCTGACTTTAAGCTGACAGTTGTCATGTTTATCGGCAGCTTCAAATTTGTTTTCATAGTTGTGCCAATTTTAAACAAATCCTGCGGAGGAAATCCAGATGGCCGCCACTGGGAGCATCAATCACTGATTGTAATTATAAGAAAACAGGTTGGAGTCAAAAGTAAACATACAGTAGTGGTCAGATTCTCGGCTCTGCAAAAAATAAAGATCTGATGTTGTTACTGGGATGGTTATCATAGCACCAAAATTCAACTGGGAAAGTTGCACTTAAAATATTTTCTTTCCAAACGTTTCCAACCTGCTTCCTGTGTGTTTTCAATTCGGTTTCAAATTGTTGTCACCTCTGGTGATGAGGTGTAATAGTACCACTTCATCCTGTTACAAGCCTCAAAAACTACCTCTGGGCGAATCATGTTTAGGTTGCTTACTCATTAAAGGGTCAAACTTCGCACAATCAGTTAACTCTCTTCGCAAAATGTTGCATCCACTAACATGTAACAATTGTTTACAGTGAGGTTAGAATTTTATATTTTGGGCAACATTTATTATCCAATGGTTGTTTTGTGATAGATTTCCTAAAATAATACCTTCAATTCCATTTGGCCATTGTTGCTTGGCCACTTGTATGTGTTGTGAATTCTTGACAAATTATGAAAAAATTCTTCAAACAATTAGTGTGAAGAAGTGTCCCGAACCGAAACGTCATCTATCCGTATCACTAGCATCATTGGAGAAGGCGCTGAATGTTGTGCTAGACTGCATAGTGTATAGTTAGCATTGTTTGGAGAAGTTGGGCCAAATGTGTTTTCTGATCAATCGTTCAGATTTCTCGGGACTAGGTATTAAAACTCGAATTTAATCAAAATTCTCATCCCCAAAGTACAGATGAATTTTGGCATGAACTGTGCATGTCTGAGTAAAATATAAGTAAGTCAACCTCATATGACTGTAAACAGCATACGTTCAAAGAAGAGTCTGAGGAAGGGTCTCGACCCAAAACGTCACCTATTCCTTCGCTCCACAGATGCTGCCTCACCCGCTGAGTTTCTCCAGTATTTTTATCTAACTTCGATTTTTCCAGCATCTTAAACGTTCAAAGTAAAGCTATTTTGTCGAGGGGTGAGGGTTGCCGCCTTTCTTCTGGAGTGTTTTAGTGGTTTAATGACTTGATTCTGAATGAATTGAACTCATTGAATATTTGGCTTTTACTGGTAAAACTGCAACTTTTTAGTGTCCGGGTAAAAGGATGTGCTCCCTTGATGTATATTGGCACAGTTTATCTTTTGTGGGAGACCAGGGACAGACAGGAAACGTTACTGAACTGTAAATGTAATCAATTTCTTTTTCAGGAGGTCCTGATGATGCTGGATAACTATGTGCGTGACTTCAAGGCATTGATAGATTGGCTTCAGTTGCAGGAGAAATTGGAGAAGACAGATGCACAGAACAGGTACCACTCTACATTGGACATTAGATATTTCAAAGACCAAAGATTGAAATAACTGCAATCTGTCGAATTGACACCCAGTCTTAAATATTACTTTTAGAAGAATAACCAGTGCAAATACCCTTGGAATGGAGGCATTGGAAATACATTATATAAAGGCCATACATCACAACTATGTAAATTAGTTTTGAAACACCCAAAAATGGGCAGATTGAAAAGTACCCCGCACCAATCATAATCTTTTGGTAGTAGTATAAATGTAACAGGATAACTAAAGATCAATTAAATTTACATATTAAAGAACAAATAGTATTTTTTTAATATCTTCGCACTTTGCTTACAGGTTCTGAAAATTCTAATGTAGAAGGAAATCATTAGATTCCAATTATCTGTAATATTCCCAGTATCCAGCTATTAGTCTCCAGATTTGCAGTTCCTGCACATCATTTTAAGATTATTTTGGAAAGAATGTGATTACAACTTTTCTTAGACCCCTTCATTTTCCTAGTCCTCCTTGTACACTTTCTCAATGTTAAACTGCATCCAGTTATTACTCCAATTGTAATGTTTTGAGAAATAATTTTTTATTTTTATTTTTAGATCCAGATTATTAGTTTCATTGGAAATTAGCATCTTTATTGTTTCTAGTTTTCACGTGTTAAGTTTACGTGTTAAGTTTAAGTAAAGATTTGGCAGTATTAGGGAGAACTTGTGTTTTTTGCATAAAAAAATTCGAAAAACAAATTTGAAGTAAAGAAATTAAATAATGATTACACACTTCTTTGTACACAGCAGTGTCTGGACTTTAAACAGCTATAGCGAGACATTTGTCGATGTTGTACATGTCACGTCACTCATTCCTTCTCTCCAGAGATGCTGCCTGTCCCGCTGAGTTACTCCAGCATTTACTGTCTACCTTCGATTTAAACCAGCACCTCCAGTTCTTTCCTACACATCAGTAATGTTTTTGGAAATTTGGTTTATTGGTGATATCTGAGGATATAATATATTTATGTGATGGTCAGGAGTTGTCATCGTATGTAATTGCTTGTATTAATATGTTTCCATGATAGATTTATGAAAATAAATTCTACCATTCAATTCAGCAAGTTTGTCTTGGTACTTTAGTTCCAGGTGGTCCTTTTCCTAACATACATTATCTTCACTTCACATTCTTCAGTTTCTTTCTTTCTTATTTATCCATGACCTACTATCCATGAATAGATCCACGAGCTATTCTGTTCTCCGCGACTGTTTCAGGAAAGCATGTTCCATATTCCAATCCTTTACTGAGTAGATAATTCTCAAAATACATAATCATCTTTATTAGTGACTAATAATACCGAAAATGAGATGTTATCAATGGGTGGAAACAACAACCATTGTGTGGGGGCTTTTTTAATCTATTAAAGGGCCTGTCCCACTTAGGCGATTTTTTAGGCGACTACCGAAATCTTTTTCAAAATGTTGAAAAACATTTTTCTGTATTGTTTTCTGTATTGTTGGCTGGACTATGGTGCCATCCTCACCTTGGTGCCATTTATGTTATGTTGTGTCGTGGACTTTCTGTGTTTGTGCTTTTTTTTTTTTTAATTCAATTTCAATTTTATTTTTAATATGCTTTATTATTTATTTATTATTTATTTATTTTTGTGTGTGATTTTTTTTATGATACTACCCGTAAGGGAAATTCATTTTGTTGTCTCAAATTGAGACAATGACAATAAATTTGAATACAATACAATACTAATGCCACCATGCTGTTGTGTTCCTTCATTTTTTTGATTCCCTACATAGAAACACAATTTCTGGAATTATCTTATTGAAACCCCATATAATTTTAAAGAGTTTTAACCAATTTCAGCTTTTTGTTTGTTAAGGGCCTGTCCCACTTAGGCGACTCTTTAGGAATTCACCTACGATACCTGGCGACAACCTATGACAATCTACGACAGCAAAAATTGTCGCCACTATCGCCGAAATTTTGAAACAAATTTTGGTAGTTGCCTAAAAAATCGCCTAAGTGGGACAGGCCCTTTAATAGATTAAAAAAGCCCACACACAATGGTTGTTGTTTCCACCCATTGATAACATCTCATTTTCGGTATTATAGAAACATAGAAATTAGGTGCAGGAGTAGGCCATTCGGCCCTTCGAGCCTGCACCGCCATTTAATATGATCATGGCTGATCATCCAACTCAATATCCCGTACCTGCCTTCTCTCCATACCCCCTGATCCCCTTAGCCACAAGGGCCACATCTAACTCCCTCTTAAATATAGCCAATGAACTGGCCTCAACTACCCTCTGTGGCAGAGAGTTCCAGAGATTCACCACTCTCTGTGTGAAAAAAGTTCTTCTCATCTCGGTTTTAAAGGATTTCCCCTTTATCCTTAAGCTGTGACCCCTTGTCCTGGACTTCCCTAACATCGGGAACAATCTTCCTGCATCTAGCCTCCAACCCCCTTATCTTTATGAATTTTTAACGTTCCTTCTGTACCTTGATGTTCATATTGCGCATGGAGCCCATAAATGTAACCAGGTATCATGTGCATATTATAGCTATTTGGCTTTAAGTCTGGCTTTTATTGTGCCTCTTGCAGACCCACGTCTCTAGCTTGGGAAGTGAGGAAGATGTCACCAGGACGACACGTTATGCCAAGTCCACCTGCAGACAGGATTTGCACCACGTCGAATGCTCGAAGAAGTTTAAATTTCGGGGCTCCCAATACCATGTAAGAAATATTTCTACCTTGGCTTTTGTTTCTTGCAGGTTGATAGTGGAAAACATTATGCATCCTTTCCGTGAAATGCAAGCCAGTCATACTTCCAGATCCAGTGATTTGAGACCAGTTTGCTGGATCCTTTCATTTGTACAGTATGCCACAGTCCTGTATATGTTACAGGTAAACTAACTGCCCACAGCTGTGTAATGCGTTTGTATTACTATGAAATCACAGAATAATTCAAATATAATATACCTGTATTACTTTTAAAATGTAATATGTGTCATGGACAAATGTAGTAGTCAACTTGTGTATAATATAATAGAACATAGAACAATACAGAACAGGAACCGGTCCTTCGACCCACAATGTCTTCGCCGAACATAATGCTAAGACCATCACTTATCTACCTTGTAGATAATTTGTAATCTATGTATACCCATAACCTGTATTCCTCCATTCTATGTATATCTATATGCCTAGCCAAAAGTCTTTTGAATGCCACTACTATATCCGCTTCAAAGATCAGCCCCCACAGCGTATTCCTGCCACTCGGCTCCTTCTGAGTTTAAAAAAAAAAAAAAACTTGCCCCGCACTTCTCCTTTTAATCTTTGCACCTTTCACCTTAAACCTTTCATCCTTTGAGTCTGACTGTCTACCCCATCTATGCCTCTCAGAATTTTATATACTTCTATCAGTTTCCCTACAACCTCCGGCGGTTCTGGAGAAAACAATCCAAATTGCCCAGAATCTAGTCTTTGTTGAAGTGAATCCATGTATGTACATAAATGCAGAACATGCAGTGCCTAATATGTTAGCAGTTTTCTTTGTTGCCATTTTATTAAATTAATCTAAAGTGAGATTACTACATGTAGTTTGATCCTCCTCTAATGTCACTTACATGCGACTCCTTTTAATTTATTAAACACATTGCCATTGAAGGATGTTCACGACTTATTATGGTTGAAGACTGCTGAAGAGTTGGTTCAATACATTGGCTATTTTGTAATGGGATTACCTCAGGAAATGGCTATTGATTATCAAAGTGGGCTGTAAATGTTGACTGGTATTGACATGCAGATTTACATGAAATTCATACAACAGTTCAACTTTGCAACCAGCATCACAGAAGCGTGAGATAAATATGCAGCCATTTTAATTTGTTTGCACCTTGCCTTACTGGGTGCATTATTAATAAACAGCATTGGAGACTGAAAATAAAATGATGTTGGATATATGACAAAAGTATCCATTTTATAAATTTAGAAGGGACCCGACCTGAAACGTCACCTATCAATGTTCTCCAGAGATGCTGCGTGACTGGCTGAGTTACTCCAGCATTTTGTATCTTTTTTTGTTAACACATTGCAAACTTGGTACAAGGCAGAGTTAGTGGTGACACATTGGCATATGTTGTTAATGGCGGGGCATAGATACAGAGAGGAGTTCAGTGTCTGCCAGCTGAAGATAAGGACAGCAGGTAATGCTGCTGTTGCTTTCAAATGACTTTGATTCACTCATGATCTTGGGCCTCTCTGTATAAAGTCTAAATGTCCCTCCTATAAATGTGTGGGTTTTCATCAGATGCTTTGATTTCCTCCCTCAGACTGGTGGGTTAATTGGTTAATTAGGAAGAGTCAACCATAGAAAAAAGTGAACTTTAATCATGTTAGTTGTGGTACACCTGTAAATTTTGAGGAGCATTGTAAATTAGACAGTTGGTCTTTAGAGCTAAGTTAGGAATCCCAGTCTCGACATCCTTTTTATCTCCAGTGAATAATTTGTAATGGTGAATGTTTCTCCTCATGGTTTTCATCCAAGTCTATACATTTTCTATTCAGGGCAGCCCCTCCAGCCTTGGTAGTAGCTCGTCTAGCTTCAACAGGTGTCAGTTGGGCCGACAAAGTAAAAGCTAATGGAGCAACTATGACTGCAGCACCAAAGCACAATCAGAAGTCTTCACCGCGGATTAGATTGCATCCAAATGGTGAGTTATTATTATCATAGCATTTAAAAATCAGAAAATGCAAAAATCATCGATGTTCCTGATGTGTATACGCGCTCAGTCACACCATCAGGGATTGGGTAGGTCTGAAGAAGGGTCTCGACCCAAAACGTCACCCATTCCTTCTCTCCGGTGATGCTGCCTGTCCCGCTGAGTTACTCCAACATTTTGTGTCTATATTGGATAGATATGCCATTTATTGTCACTATACATTGTCACTATACATATTGGGTAGGGAAATGTATTTTCTTTTGGAATGACGGAAAATTATACAGCTCCCAGTTATAATATTCTTATTTTTCTCTTTATTTTGAAATTTAATTAAAGAAGAATTGAACTAAAGTTATATGAACTTGCTTGTGTAGGAATGAACTGCAGATGCTGGTTTAAACCGAAAATAGACACTGAGTCACTCAAGCGATTTATATGAACTTGCTAATTGTTGTTTCCTTACATTTTCTAAGTTAACCAAATGTCCAGCTATGTAACATAGCGCAGTACTATCAAGAATCAGACACATCTACACACTTGCGTAAATTAATTCTGATCTCAAAAATATTCTAGGTTGACTAGGATTTACTGGTTCTAATTTATTTTACCCACTGCAAATTGTGAAGTGAACACAATAACTAAACTTGGTCTTAAAACTACAAATGAAATAAATTGTTACGCTATTCAATACAATACAATGCAATACAATACAATACAATTTATTTGTCACTTGAACCTCATAGAGGCTCAAGTGAAATGTTGTTTCTGCAGTCATACATACAAGAAAAGAATTCATGTCTCTCCAAACAATGCCACATTTTATAAAGATAAACTTTCCACTGGTTGCTGAATTGCTCAGTCGTTAAGGAAAAATGTAAATAATGCGTAATTTTGCAATGGATTAATACATTTAGATTTTTTAGGAAAACTTTGGAAAGTTTGTGTGAGGTTTTTGAATGCAAAGGGACCCAGAGCTTTTACAACCAAATCTTACTGTTGTGAAACGTATTGTCTACGCGGTATCTCCTAAACTAAATAACCTATATTTAATCCCAGTGTGAAGAAGGGTTTCGGCCCGAAACGTTGCCTATTTCCTTCGCTCCATAGATGCTGCTGCACCCGCTGAGTTTCTCCAGCTTTTTTGTGTAACCTTCGATTCTCCAGCATCTGCAGTTCCTTCTTAAACAACCTATATTTATGTAAGGTACATAAAAAAGCTGGAGAAACTCAGCGGGTGCAGCAGCATCTATGGAGCGAAGGAAATAGGCAACGTTTCGGGTCGAAACCCTTTGGGTTTCGACCCGAAACGTTGCCTATTTCCTTTGGGTTTCGTCCCAAAACGTTGCCTATTTCCTTCGCTCCATAGATGCTGCTGCACCCGCTGACTTTCTCCAGCTTTTTTGTGTACCTTCGATTTTCCAGCATCTGCAGTTCCTTCTTAAACTTATATTAAATAATAGGTACTTCAAAAAATACTCTTTCAAAGCTGCACATTTCAACTAGATGTTCCCTATTTTCTCACTGGATATGATTCCATATGCGAATTGGCCATGGTATAATAACATTACTCTTTTGTGGATTCCACTGACGACACAGATTCATAATCTTTACACAACATTGCCACCCTTTCTTCAAGTGCTCCAACACATGTCATGGAGGAGGAATCTGCTGTTGAGGGACTGTGGAATATCCGCACTTTCATCAATTATTTCAGTAAAAGCGAAATAGTCTAGAAATAGCAATGTGAAGATTGCTTTATCTAGAGTCTGCTACATGCAACGGTAACCAAGTACGCACTCGGCAGCCTCAGGCGACACTGCGGGGTCTGTCTGGGATTGAATCTCCCTGAAATCTCCTTGGCATCGTTTAACCCCGTGTTTACTCTTGTTTACATCATATATTCAATCATCATATTGATACAAGAAGAGTTATTTACATTCCGACTTCCTTTGCTTAGTTTATAAGGCTTATGTAAATGAAGGTTGTGCTGGGAATGCAAGTTTTATTAAGACATGTCCTGGTATGTTTTGAAGAAGTGAAGAAAATTAACATTGTGATGGGAGCATTGCTCATTGTTGTGCAAGAGGGATCCCAAACAACAGGATGTGATAGACTTGGAGCATACACAAATAAAAATATTTCTTCCATCAAACGTGTCCAAAGACAGGCAGCTCGATTTGTTACTAACACCTATGAGAGAGAGAAGCGAGTGTCACCAAACTTCTGAATTCTCTGGTCGGGGTGGAACCCTCTCCAAGACAGACGTGAAGCTCACCGTTTGACCTGTTTTTACAAAATGTTAAATGGTCAGCTCGACATAGACTACAAGACCTACACCAAACCCAAACCAATTAGGAGCAGACGAGGGCATTGGATCCAATTTGTGATCCCAGCTACAAAGACAGATGTGTACAGCAATTCGTTCTTCCCCCGCACAATTAAAGCATGGAATAATCTCCACCCAACTATAGTTACCCAACCAGATGCAACTAAATTTAAAGTAGCTCTTTCTTCCCAATAACCCTTTCCGGCTTAAGCCCTCCCTTCACCACCTCCAATTTAAATTCCATTTGGAATATTTTGGAGGACCAAGAAACCAAGAACCAAGAGCAAAATTGGTTGAACAATTCCAGCACTAGAAAGAGTGCAGATGACTTTCACCAGGATGTTATCTGCAATAGAGGGCTTTACTTACAGAGAGGGATTGGATAGGCTGGGATTGTTCTCACTGGAGCGCAGGAGGCTGAGGGATGGTTAGATAGTCACAGGGAAGGGAAGTCTAAAAAGATGATGGGTATATGGAACAAGCTGCCACAGGAGCTACAGAAGCTGATATAATTACAATATATTAAAAAAAAAAACATTTGAGGTGTCTGGATAGGGAAACTAATACAGGCCAAATGCAGGGAAACAAGATTAGTGTAAATAGGCATCTTGGTCAGCAGGGATGTACATGCATGCTGTACATTTTTGAAGCATTGTTGTGGAAAATATCGCCATCAGTACAGATATGATGGAGCTGGATGAACAGCGGGGATGGAACGTGGTGCTCTGTGGAAGCAGGATGGGAGGTGATGCAGTCAAAATAGCTGTGGATTGATGGGATTGTACGGTATGCTATTGATAGGATTGTAACCCATGTCTACCTTTACCTCTTCATAACCTCCTGGGTACTAACCTAAGATAGGTTAAGATCCAGATCAAGATAGATACAAGATGCATTTATTTGTCACATGTACCAATTGGTACAGTGAAATGTGTGGTCGCCATACAAATAATAAAGAGCACAGAACACGATAGGCTTTAACACAAACATCCCCACACAGCGGGATCAAAGTTTCCCACTGTGAGGGATGGCTCCAAAATTCAGTCATCCTCCTCTGTTGTCCTCCTGTCCTCCTGTAAATAAGGTTAAATAGACCTTATTTACATTACTAAAACTGGGTGACGTTTCGGGTTGGGTCTGAAGAAGGGTCTTGACCCGAAACGTCACCCATTCCTTCTCTCCAGAGATGCTGCCTGTCCCGCTGAGTTACTCCAGCATTTTGTGACTTTCTTAGGTTTAAACTGGCATATGCAGTTCCTTCCTCCACACAGAGTGCTAAACCTAATCTGTTCATCATTATCTGCTCTTGCCACTTTCTCCTCCCACCTTGTCTTCTGCCCACCAGCCTCCATGGTCAAAGCATCATCCTCTCTGATTTCTGTCAATGTCATGGTCCCTTCCCAGACATGCCTATCTTGCCCTTCGCACTCTGCAATTTGAAGGGGCCATTCCATCCGGAATGAATAGCAGCACCCTCTCCACCTCTCGTGTGACTGTAGGGGTGCATTACCAATGCTTTTACCTCTTCATCATTGTCCAGGGACCCATTCTCTCTCTCCAGCTGAAGCAACCAGAATTTCTTTTTTGTCATTTTCCATTTTAGTATATTTTTATTTGATGCTCATGATGTGCTCTCCTCTACTTTGAAGAAGAACACTCCCACTTAGTTTCCAAGCATTGATCTTGTCTTCCGAGTACTGACCATTCCCTGAATCATCCATTTTTTGATTACAGGTTTCTAGTATTTGTGGCATTTTGCTTCTACTCATTTTATCAAATTGTTCCAACACTTTTTTTTAAACACTTTTTTATGTCAGTTATTTGCTTCATCTGCAAACATCATTGCAATTAACGAGCTATGATCATCCCCCATCAACTGCAGCCAACACCATTCAGTCACTCATAGTCTCCAGACATTCCCTTTGTACAGTGCAACGTAAAACATGCCAGGCGTTTAACTGGAAACACAAGAAACTGCAGATGCAAAAAGACGCAAAGTGCTGGAGTAACTCAGTAGGTCAGGTAGCATCTCTGGAGAAAATGGATGGACAATGTTTTGGGTCAGGTCCTATTTAACTCTCAGTTCTTCGAAAGGTCATTGGTTTGAAACATTTAACTCTTTCTTTCTCTGCTGACTGACCTAAAGAGTATTTCCAGTATTTTGTTGATGTGTCACTAGTCATTGATGTACAGCTGATTATAATAGTTAGGATTTTCCAATGTCAATTTGATTGGGAATATCTTGACATGAAGCATTGATGTTTTGGCACCAGACTTCCTTCTGGCTCCACAGGAAGTTGTGTAAATGTTTCCCTGTGGCAGTTCAAATTGCTTATTTTCTACCAAGTTGCATATTAAGATGTATGCCATAAACAACGTTTCCATCCACCTTTCACCCAGCCCATATTCCAAAACGTTCCATCTAGTGTGCGTCTGGTTACCTGGTGTTTAATTGATCATATCCAGTCTTGGAGACCTTGCCTTGCAAAAAATAAACACATTTCTGGACATAACTATCTGTATTTTTAGCTCTTTATATCTTTACCTCAAAACTCTAACTCCTGTGAAACTCTAACTCCTGTGTGTACAATGATTTGAGTTGATTCACCCACTATTATCAAGTGTTGGTGGATGCTGATCTTCCAGTTTGCAGAATTCGTCATTAAAAAGCCATAGTGTTGATAGTGTAAAGATGTTTAACGCTGAAATTAGCTTCCTTCACAGATTGGGCTGGTCGCCATCTGTTTCTAGAGCTTGGTGAAATCTCACATGTTCACAAACATCTGCTGCATGACAATGGTTATGCACAGTTTCTCCATGACTACACTATAAGTATAAGACGAAGCTGGGAACGTTATATGCTTACCATAGCAGAGGGGCTGATATTTGATAGCAGTGATCGGGTTTGTGGAAGATGGTGAAAACTGATACTCTTTTGTTTAGCATCATTGATAGATGATGCAGCCACAGTAACAGCACAATTTCTCTCGTAGGTAACGTCCGTATGATGTATGTCATTTTGTATATTGACCAGTTAACTTATTTATTTTTGACACTTTTTTTTCTGATCTCTATCGGAGGTTGATAATCAATCCTGTCTTTCTGCTACCGACAGAATTGATTGAATAATCCTTGACCATTTAGGGTTTGAGTTATGAGATCTTGGTGCCAATGAGCTTTGGTCTGTTTGATTGAGTACACCATGTGCATTTGAGTAAAGCTTTGCATTTTCTTCTTTGATCAGAGGGACAATTGCAGCCAAACTGTTGCTGTCCACCCATATACCCATTCATAGAGCAAGTCCGATTTATGTTTAGATAATAGTCTCCATTTTGCTTTTCAATAATAATCATATTAAATTTTGGTGAACATTTAAGTCTTGGTAGTGATTTTTAAAAATTACTGATGAATTGCATTAGCAAGTGGACTCATCAAGAAAAAAATTACATTGGCTCCGACAGAATATTTAAACCAAATATGTCAATTTTTGTATTTTATCATTATATTTTTTCCCTTTAGATCATAAGCCTTGTGGCTGGATTTATAGTTGTGGGAAATGTCTTTATGAATAATTATCTAGGCTTTATGTTGAAAATATTTTTTTATTTTGGACAATGGGAACATAATATATAGGACTCTAAATAAAGCTCAGATATTTATTCATGAAGATTATTATTAATTGTACACATGAGACTTGGGACCCTGCAATATTCATGGGTGGAAACCCGATCCATGCCATTCTTCGATGCTATCTGTTTTTACGATCGTGGAGCTATAGATTAACACATTTCTTATGTCGACGTACTCTCTCCCTTCAATTTCTTACAGACAGGAAAGATACTGAAGGATGGGAGACGGTGCAGCGTGGAAGAACGACCCGGTCTCGTTCTGCCGCAATGGCTGTGAATGTCACCAACACATCGGGGACGATGTATCTCAGTCTTAAGGATGACAGTGATAAGGAAAATGGACTCTCAGTTACACCGAATGGAGAACTAGAATTTGAACAAACGAGTCCCAGTTCTGATAGTGTTACAGATACACCAGAAAAGATAAAGAACCAGAATGAAGATACTTCTATTGGCAGCTTTAAGGTATGCTATGTAACAGTAAAACATTCCTTAACAGTGTTGTATGTTGACAGTGAGTTTTAATTTTCAAATTTGGAGACAGTGATTTTTTTTGTTTTTTTGTTAAACTTTCTGTGCTGATATGAAATTTAAAGCAAAATATGAATATTAATATTGGGCCCCTGTTTTAATTGTTGTGCGAAAACTTTCCAAAAAGAGTCAGCAGACGGTAAGAAAATATGTAGTAAATTTGGTGACATATCCTTTACAGTATGTGGTCAGCATTAATAAGCCTTCAAAGTGAAGCTGTGATGTGGTTAAACATTGAGTGCTGATGGAGCTCTCATTTCTTGCTAGTGTGAGTTTTTCTAAATGTTCATGTCTTGCCACTTCAACAGAGAGTTACTTTACTGGCCTCTCTTCTAAGGACACTTGCCTGTCTTTAATCCCTTGCCCCTGTAGGTCAAGGTCGTAAAGTCTGGAAGCTATTCAAGTTCAGTGCAAGTAAGGTTCATATGCACGAGGTGTTTGATGCCGGATTTGTGTTCTTGTTAGATTTTCGGTCTGGAAGTATACTCTGTCTGGAAGTGACCGTTTCTGTATGATCTGGCTCACTAAAACTAATTTCCCAGATTGGTGGTCGCATTTTGGGCTATACGTTTTTTTGCTGAGTTGTTTTAATTGGTTTTAATGAATCATTGTCATGGCTATCAGCTGGTTTGTGAACTCATTTTTATTTGTGATTCATGTAAATTACATGGAATCACACTCTTATTGCTTCATCCTTAAAATACATTTTTTTAGCACTATATTAATACTCACCAA
The DNA here is from genome assembly GCF_028641065.1 of Leucoraja erinaceus. Lineage (NCBI taxonomy): Eukaryota > Metazoa > Chordata > Chondrichthyes > Rajiformes > Rajidae > Leucoraja > Leucoraja erinaceus. Next base: position 5,656,895 of record NC_073412.1, on the reverse strand, counting down.
TATTTTATTCACGATTAAAATATTAAACAGTGAATAAACTATTGATGGGTGGTCATTAATTTGGGGGGAGAAAATAAGAGAGAATATGCAGTCAATGATATGAACTTGAAAACTGACAAACCAAGAGCATGATAGGTCAGAATTAGAATACTGGTTCTGGACTCCATTGTACAGCTCATGTGGATTCCATCCATCTAGGGGTGTCATCTTCACCATGAGACGGAACAGCATTAACCATTACTGTATATATGGCCCTTTTTCATCACAGTGTGGCCTTTGAATTTATTGGTTAGCAAGGATTTTGGAGGTTTTGTCTAATATAGTTCCACACAAATGCATCTCCAATTTACAATCTTTTTATAATAATAATAATAATAATAACTTTATTTGTTAAGCACCTTAAAAACAACCAAAGCTGACCAAAGTGCTGTACAGAAAAAAGAAAACAAGCAAGACATCATAAAACAGGCAGAACAACAGAACATACAACTAACATGAGGCGCATAAATTACATACGAAAATCCAAACAATAAATTAAAAAAAAACATAAAACACGAGTACGAACAACGCAGCAAAACCAAGCAAATAAAGTTAATAAACAATTCAACATCTTACTGATCTACAAAGGCCACGGAGAATAGATATGTCTTCAGGAGTGACTTAAAAACAGCTAGAGAATGGTAGCATGCAACTATTATCTCAAAAGACATGTCAACAGCAGACAAGGTTAGCCAAGCCTTGAATAATTGAGCTGCAGAATATAGAGTATACTTGAGTTGCATTATGCTCAGAGGCCAAGCTACAAGCTAATGTTGGCTCATTCACAAGCAAAGATTCTCGCCCAGCCTCTCCTTGCTGTATAACACTGTCATCTAACGATGAAGGTTCATGACAAGATCCCTGATGGCACACATCGCTTCATTGCATCATTGCATCAATGGACTTTCTTCAGTAGAAGAAATTCAAGACCTCATTCTCAGCACAAGGTTATTTAGCAAGCTGCAGTGCTTCTTGGCCTTCCATCAGTTTCTGGGACCTCAATGCCCCGAAATGATACCACCAACAGATTCTGGAAATACTGCAAGAAATGCTTATTCCGTGATTATTTGAAGAGCAACTATCATTTTCCATGCTTAGTCCTGTCCCCATCTCCATTCTAGCATGATGTATGAAGGAACTGTAAATGCTGGTTTAAACTGAAGATAGACACAAATAGCTGGAGTAACTCAGCGGGATAGGCAGCTTCTCTGGAGAGAAGGAATGGGTGACGTTTTGGTCGAGACCCTTCTTCAGAAGCGTCCATGTTGCGGGGCTGGAAACTGGAAGTATCCCGAGCTAATTCTGCTTCCACCATCATCTGTTGTAACAAGTGGTGGCTCCCACTGATTGTCGCCGGAAGCTTGGGTCCTTTTCAGGACAGACGATGACAGCGACGTCAACATTTGTAACAAGATGGACTCGGAAGAAGAAGAAGTCCTTTTTTGCTTTCTCTGAGCCCTACAGTCAGTCCGAAGAAAGGTCCTGACCTAAAATGCCACCTATCCATGTCCGCCATAGATGCTGTCTGGCCCACTGAGTTACTCCAGCATTTTGTATTCCATTCCAGATTCCAGCACCTGCAGTTCCTTGTTTCTCCTTTACTGACTCTTAAAAGCTTGCAGTGAAGTGGGATAAGTCTGGAATGCCTTGTTATATTGCCAAGGGCATAATAGCTTCTTTTTGATCTGCAGATTAATGATTCTGTGATTAACCTTCTAATTCGTTAAAATTAAAATAGCAGAGTTTATTGCACCTGCTCTCCAGTAATTATCATTACATCATCCAATTAAATGATTATGGTTATAAAGTGAATGTACAATTTTCTTTAAAGGCACATCATTAAAATGTGAATATTTATTTGTTGAAAGTACTCGATTCTCACTGACTCCTTCCACTTCAGAGCTAAATTGCTTGTATTCAGATTTTAGGTGTTGCACTGAAAAACAGATTTTAAGGTGAGAGGAATTTTCATTGTCCCACAAGTTAATAAAAAATATATATATATTTTCATCTTGTTTATACAAGTTGATCCCTAAAGACATTGTGCACATATTGTACAGGCAAAGCCTGGACTGATTTATAATGTGTCATATGCACATTGCTTCCAACTGTGATGACATAATGCCTTCTGGTAGGGAAATCAGATCTGTGTTGCAAATATAGAATGAAAGTGAATTATAAATGTTGCCAATTATAATAATAACGATGTCTTGGAGCAAAACAAATGTTGGAAAGTCTGGATGACCATTGAATGAGTAAGCAATTGCAAAGATTGAAGAATCTAGCCAAATATGCTCCGAGCTCTTGCCTTCTGTTGAAGTGTCAAGTAATTTAGTTTAGAGATACAGTGTGAAAACAGGCCATTCGGCCCACTGCGTCTGCACTGACCAGCGATCCCCGCACATTAACATTACCCTACACACACTAGGGACAATTTACACTTATACCAAGCCAATTAACCTACCAACGTGTACGTCTTTGGAGTGGTGGTGGAAACCGAAGGTCTCGGAGATAACAAATTCCGTACAGACAGCACCCGTAGTTGGGTTCAAACCCGGGTCTCTGGAGCTGTAAGACAACAACTCTACTGTTGCGCCACTGTATGTCCAAAGTAGAAGGACTATCTTTCATTCTGTAATGTAATTAAACAAGGGAACAGCACAAAATATACAGTTTTGAATGTGGTGGAATATCAAGAAGGAGCCTGAGGAAAAGAAAGGCAACAGGATTTGGGTTAGACATCCGGCATGGAGACTAAAAGTAGTCAGAAACAAAATGCTTCTTCAGGAGGACAGAGACACAGGATGGGGACATGACTTGGGCACCAGAAGATAGATTACTCCGAAGGTAGACGCAAAATGCTGGAGTAACTCAGCGGGACAGGCAGCATCTCTGGCGAGAAGGAATGGGTGAGGTTTCGGGTCGAGACCCTTCTGCAGACTGATCGATTATTCCAGTAGATACAGAGATTGGCAGCTTTCTGCTTGAATGCTGACTGCAGAAGAATTCATTTTTCATACATTTGTGAGGTATATGCTTGTTCTAGCAGTGTTGTAATACTCGTTACTTGTAAAAACAAGCTACCTTTACTTGAGATGTAATTACATCGTTAAGCTGTCAGCTTTCAAATTGAGCTGATTTTTAAAAATTCCAAAACTTCATCAACTGCCCAATTTAATTTCTTCTTTTGGAGTGTAATATTTCTCATGTTCATCAAAATAGATTGCTATTCATTAAAAAAAAACTATTGGGTTCAGTGCAGTTATTCAGGGAAGGGATTTTACAAGCACTGCTTGGCCTGAAATGTAGATGTAGTGGGCAATGCATCTATTTTGCTGATGTCGGAATAGATTGTATCTTTCTCAAATTGCATCGGGGCCAGCGGGTTTCCTCAGTGTCCTATCATCATCTGTCAGTTTGCTTCATGTCCTTAATGAGCAGTGGCAGTTACAGAAAAGAATTGTCGACCGTGATGAGATTACTGCGGGTTTTATGAAGAAATGGCTTGCACTGATGGGAAATTCTATGTCTGGTGTGGATCATAAATCAGTAATTCACTCAGAAATGGGGAACACTTCGAGAGCCCAAGAGACTATGCATTTGTATTAAATTGACATTTTATGTTGGGTGTTATGAATGTTTAAATTCTTGGCTCTTAAAGTTTCCCCTTTTCTTATTGACTAGCTGCAGGGGACAGTTTGTATCTAAGTGTGTTGGCATCCAAGCTCCAGCTACTAAATAGTTGGGTGACTATAATTTTATTTATATTGTACATTTGGGGCTAAAATGTTGATTATGTTTGGCCGAAGAGCTTCTCATGCGTTTAGAAATATTACTCAAGAGCTTGTGAGACTGACACTGGTGGCTCAGTAGACAGTATTGCATTCCTCAGGACTGATATACCGCACCTCAGTGATCATATACCACCAGATGGCAATTATTCATGCTTTATTCAATGGTTAATAATTTTCATCATGAGATAACGGTGAACAATCGTGTTTCAAAAGAAGCACCAAGCAATTTAATACAATTAACTCTTATGACTGTAGCTGTCAAGCAATGGGAGAGCTGGTCGTATTCAGTAGTGTGCAATATTAGGCAAGACTATTTTAGCTTTTTACTAGACCAAGTGCAGACCCGTTGGGTCTGTAAAGTTTGGGCAGGCTCGGACTTTGTTCCTCCTGGAAGCCAATCCTTTCCATTTCCAACTTTGATATGTACGTTAAAACACAGATCATAGTCACCCCTTCCAATCTTCTTTGGCCCAGTGTCCTTTTATTTTATTCATTGTATTGTGCTTTAAACTGCTTTACATACTAGATATATTTCCCATTGCTTGCCAATACTAGCATACCTCTTCTGTGGAAAAAAAGATCCATGGCCAGATTTTGTACTAGGCATTAGTTATATCCCACTTCCAGACCTACAAATCCAGTCTTGTATGAGAATGGGATATATTCCACAGCTAGGCTGTTTTAATTGATTCTATAATACAAAGAAGTATTATTTTACATGTAAGTACTTTCCTGTACAGCTGCCTTCTCTTTTACAAACTGCAACAAAATCTCCCTATTTACAAGGTGCTTCTAATCTAATTAGTATCTAATTGGAAGCAAATCCAAATTGTCTTTGTACAGCTTTAACTCTGGAGACTTGGGCCAAAAGATCTCTGTATTTTGATCAATAGTAATGTTTTGAATAGTTGCAGACCTACTGAAACATCTTGTAATGAGCATTATGTTACATTAGCACACAGCAAACATGTCGACGGATCCAGTGCAGCCTGATAATGTACAAGACAAGTCCTGGCAGCAAGAGACAGACACTACTGAACGAGCAAAAGATGTCGTCTGCCAGTCAGAGGATATGAAAGTGGAAGTGACACCAATTGTTTCTGTGCAAGAACCATCTCCATTGGAGAGTCCCAGACTGGGGCCTGACATGGATCTTTCCAGTGAGCTTTCAAATGTGAGTATGGAAAGAAAGAAGTGACTGCTCGCATGAAATAATGCTGAGTGGCACAGCAGCGGCAGATTTGTTTAATGCATGTGTTTATAATATTATATTTAAATATTTCTCTTTGGTGCAGAACTTTGGGATGAAGTCCACACATTTTTATTTATTTTTTGCCCCCCCTCTTCAGCCAATTTTTTTTATCCCCCTCTTCAGCCAATTCATGTTCGGATGTGTTTTGTATGAAATGCCAATTAACCTGGTTTTATGTTTTTCATTGGGGATGAATGATAATCAAAGACTCAGTCGGAATGCCTTCCTTTCCTTCGAAAAAAATGACTATTATGATAGCTTTAGCGTTCACTAGCATTAACATCTTAATTAAACCTCTGATGCAGCAGTTTTACCTCCATACCTCTGACATCCCAAACGATGCTCACATATTGATTTGTGAGGTAGCGGCATCACCATACATAGAAGACTCTTTGAAAATGGTTAGCAGGAAGACGGTGGCGCCTATATACCTGTATTATCTAATTTGATGCCTGCAGCTGTAATTGAAAACAGCATATAGAATGGCAAAAGATTATTTATGGCAAAGAATAGAAACTTTGGAACCCAACTATAATCTTCAGGCAAATATTTCAAATATGGCTATTTTATTATGACCTTTTCCCGTTCACTATGATGCTATAACATTTTTTTTTTATCAGCCTTTTTATTCTTTATCCCAAATTTAAGCAAACCGAGGCAGTATATTAAGACAATTGTATGTATTAATATTCTAATATTGCATACATACATACATATTTACATTGACTGTGAAGTAATATGGAGAGCATAACAGACAAACTACTATCAATGGGATTGAATACCACATGTTGATCACTGTTCCAAAGCAAAATTCTTGTAATTATAAAAATGTGCTCATTGATAATCTTTAATCTTGTACGCAAATCCTCTTGCAATTAAACTTTTTTTCATACCAGTTGCCCACTGCATGCTAGCTCTCAGTTCCTTGTGCACAAGGACACTCAAATCCCTTCGAGCATTATCACTTCTCGATTTTCCATCATTTGAAAAATATTCAGCATTTCTGTTTTATTTTAACCAACCTCATTTTTTTCCCCGATGGGGACACAAAGAAATTGCAGATGCTGGAAACTTGCGTGGAACACAGTGCTGGAATAACTCGGTGGGTCAGGCAGCATCTCTAGAAGACATGGATAGGTGATGTTTTGGGTTGGGGCCTTTCTTCAGACTAAAGTAAATCAAGTGAGCACAGTTTGGAGGTGAGAGATAGGTGATTTAAAGGACATCTTTTGGGAAATTTTATTTTACACATAGATACATTGGTCGATGTCTGCAACATGCTGCTGGAGGTGTGGTGGATATAACTACTATGTGAAATTTAGACAGTCTTAAATAGCAAGGCATAGAATGATACTGTCCAATTTCTGGCAAATATTAGTGTAGATGGGCAAAAAGGTCTGTGGGCTGAAGGCCCCATTTCTGTGCTATACTGGATGTCAAGTTTTTGATTATAGACACAAAATGCTGGAGTATCTATGGAGAGAAGAAATGGGAGACGTTTTGGGTTGACACCCTTCTTCAGACTGATGTTCGGGGAGGGGGCGGGAGTAACTCATGAAAAGCTGAAGTAACTCAGCAGGTCCTACAGTATCTCTGAAGAAAAGGAATGGGTGACAATTCGGGTCGAGACCCTTCTTCTGAAGGCAAAGTCCTTCTACTGAAGAAGGGTCTCGACCCAAAACGTCATCTATTTCTTTTCTCCAGAGATGCTGACTGACCCGCTGAGTTACTCCAGCTTTTTGTGTCTATCCATGATCTTTAATGTTTTTCCATTCTACCACAACCAACCTGTGAAGGTTTCTAGTCTCAATAGATGTGGAAATAAAATGGAGATCAAGCCTTGCAAAAGGCATGAGAGATGTGGGCAGCAACATTGCCAGTGGTAAACTACGTTTTCATTTCAAACCATGTCTGCAAATGTATGGGAGGGGGATGGAAAGAATTGAGAGGAAATCGGAGGAGATTATGGAACAGGATGGAGACATTGTTAATCTTTACAAGCCCTCTGGTACTTGGCCAAATGAAAGCCTCCTCTTTATTAATAGAACACCTAATTTTCAGGCCTCCAACCAGTCGACATGAGTCTTTTATTGCCTTGTGGGGAATTAGTGTAGATTACTGCTGAACTATTGTAACATACTTTGGGTTGCGCCAAGTTCCTGAGGACCAAGCCATGCAGAAGCCGTGCTGAATATAAAACAGCAACCTTTGAATATTATTGAGCTGCATTGGTCGTTGATTTGTATCCTTTAAGGTCTAATTGTTAATACTCTATGGACCTTTTGTACAACTAATTGGCTCTTTAGAGGTTTGTCATTTAATGGGTTAATGAGTGCTAAGTACCAAGAATTTAGTCCCGGGCTCTCTTCAAGATGGAATTACCAATACCTATGCTAAAATTTGAAGGCCTATTTAAAATATGAAGATTAATTGCGATTTAATTGTCTACGAGACTATTACAAATTTAAAAAGGCTGCGGGTTCTGTGCGGCATTAGAAAGTATATTTAAGGGGCTTCAGATAAGAAACTGTGTGTGAATACAAGTAACAGAAGTCGGGTTAATTAATGACAAATGCTCTCTCATTTTCTCAATTATTTTTTATTAATGGAATTATCCCACATTTATTTAAAAGCAAAAAATAAGTTACACGTTAACCATGAAGTGTTTTATATGGTTGCTTCCAGCTTTATGACATTCCCATTTCTTTTATATATGCACATGTACACCACATTTATTTATGCTAAAGATGTTTTAGAATATAAAAATATTTGTGTGAATTTGAAATGTGCTCTGTAGATAAGTTTCAATTGAAAGTATCCGGCTGGTTCATTTGGTACCTTCACTTCTGGGTCAGAACACTTAAGCCCCATATCATGTTTAATCTTATAATCTAAACTAATGTGTGAGTCCTGCATGATCTGAGGCGCCGTGCCATGGATGAGATGTTAAATTGTTAGTCTGAATCCTAGTTCATGTGGAGGTCAACTGATTTTGGTAATATTCAGTCGAAGGCGAGGAATTTCAGCAAATTAATTTCTCTCCACCAATTGACTGGGCAATTGACTGGGCATTTGCTTTCTCTGGCCCTTTCTGAGCCATCAAATGCAAAGTGCAGCATTGTTGAAGTTTGAGAGGGAGTCGTGTCAGGAAGGAATGAATTTTAACATAAAGGATAGTGGTACGTTTGCATTGTTCTTCCCCCAAACATCTGTTGAGGTTAGAGGTGAGGAGCCGTGTGGGTCACAACTGAGATTGGTATTTGCTAGGCTCAGTAGGTAAGGGTCACTGACCCAAGTCGAGTGAATGGAGTTAATCTAATTGAATGGGTGGAACATGTTTGATGATGAATTGTCTACCCCTTTACCTTGTTCCACAGAAGGGTTACTGTACTAACTAACAATGGCCATTTCAGCTGTCCTGTCAATACCGGCTGTATGTAAGAACAATCGAGCTAAACTCCAACGTTTAAACTCCAAACTTACAATTTTCAAGCAGCTGAACTACTATTTTACAAACACCTACTTTATTCTTGTGCTCTTTGCTAGTTGAGTTTAGAGATGCAGCATGGAAACAGGCCCTTCTGCGCACTCACTCCACACCGACTATGGATTACCCCTTCACACTTGTTCTACACACTAGAGGCAATTTGACAAAGGCTAATTAACCTACAAAGCAGCACAGCTTTGGGATGTGGGAGGAACCTGGAGCGCCCGGAAGAAATCTACACGGTCACAGGGAGAACGTGCAAACTCCACACAGACAGCACCCGAACGGTCAGGATCATTAGCAGCTCCACCAGCCTGCGCCACTGTGCCTCCATTATTAGGCCCAGAATCTTGTATGCTCGTACTCATTTTTTTTCACATGCCCTGCTGCTTTCAACAAACTTTGCACACCCTGTTGTAGTTATTTTTTGTAAAGCAAACTCCCACGCACAGTTATGAGGAAATTATTATGGGCTGGTTCCTTTGAAGAATGCAGGAACCTCGAATAACCAAGGAGCTGAGGAAAGTATTATAGGAAATATATTTATAAGACAATATTGAAACACAAGATTCCAGAAGACTGAAGATTGAATATACACAAAAATGTTGGAGAAACTCAGCGGGTGCAGCAGCATCTATGGAGCGAAGGAAATAGGCAACGTTTCGGACCGAAACCCTTCTTCAGACTGAAGATTGAATATGTTTGGAATAGTAATCCCTAATCTAGGATGCATCACTGCATGTGGGGGTGATAGTTATGATGCATGATACTGGTATTATGGGCATTAGCGAAGCTTCAATAACTTTAAGGTAATTTGGTAAGAACAATCAGGAGAAAAAAATAAAGCTAAATATGGTCCCAGCTGAGGTGGTACTAACTACAGAGCCTTAAAAGAAGTGATCTGTGATGCTGTTAGTCATTCATGATTGGAGGTAAATGCGGTGGAATGTATATTTTACAGTGCATTAATAAATGAAGCTTTCATTCCTAAAATGGTTGTAAACCACTACTTTAGAACATGGGATCATTTGATTAAAAATAGGAATTTGTGTTCATGATTTCATGTAACTGTAATATAAATAACTGAAAGCTGCGTCATTTGCTAAATTGGGTAGGTTGATGGTGTGATAAAAATCAGCTGCTAGATAACTAATATAAAAACTGAAAATACTAGAAATAGCAGGTCCGTGACAGGAAAAGGAACCGTTGACATTTCAGGTCTAAAACCGCTTGAACTGGGACGGAGAGAAACTTGTTAAGCTGTGTGGAAAGTGTGGGAGCAATGGGTATCTGATGTGGGGGAAACTAGTGTGACTGGAGATAAACCGTAAAGTGAGTGAATGCGGGCAGTGAAAGAGTAAGAATATAGACAAATGAATAGGAAAGATAAGAAGGTAGACAAAAAATGCTGGAGAAACTCAGCGGGCGAGGCAGCATCTATGGAGAGAAGGAATTGACGAAGTTTCGGGTCAAGACCCGAAATGTCGCCAATTCCTTCTCTCCATGGATGCTGCCTCACCCGCGGAGTTTCTCCAACATTTTTTGTCTACCTTCGATTTTTCCAGCATCTGCAGTTCTTTCTTAAACAGGAAAGATGAGAATGTAGGAGTGGGATAAGCAGAGTAGTCAGCTGTGAAATAAAGGGAGAAAAAACAAACGAGCTGTGCCAAGTTATATGAGGTTGTTGAATTCATCATTGAGTCGCAATGTGATCGGATCGATGTGGTACTAGTCCTCAAGCTTGGATTGGGCCTTATTATAACCACATAGAAGACCATAAACCAATAGTTCAGATTGGGAGTGGGAAGGAAGATTATAAAGTGGCAGACATTAGGAATCTCGGGATCACTACTGCAGACTGAACATAAGTTCTCCACAAGGCGGTCATCCAATTTGCATTAGTTATTGAAGTAGTGGGCACCACATTGGGAATACTGAATGCAACACACTTGCTCGGCAGAAGTATAAGTGAATCACTGCGTCATGTGGAAAGACTGTGTATGTCCTTGGACGATGAGAAGGGAGGTCAAGTGTTGCATCACCTCCATTAGCAAAGGAAAGTGCAGTATGTAAGCAGTGGTTGGTGGGAACAGATGAGTGGACCAGGGAGTCGCAAAAGGAAACATTCCCAACAAAACGCTGAAAGGGAAGATGATTCTGGGTTGTGGAATCTCTTTGAAGATAACGGAGATGATTGATTGAATGTTGAGGCTGGTGGGATGGGAGGTGAAGACCAGGGGAACTCTCTCCAGTCCTGTCCGGGAGAGGAGAGGGGGTGTGAGCAGAACACAAGAAATTATGATCTGCAGTTAAGGGCTTTGTCAACAATGGTAAAGGGGAAGTCCTGGTTCAGGAAGAAGGGTAATTTTTTACAGGGACCTGGACAGAAAGTCTCATCATTAGAGAAAATACTATTGTGATGGAGGATCTGAGAGAATGGAAACGAGTCCTTACACGATGCAGGGTGGGGCAAGTGTAGTCAATATAGCTATGGGAGTCGGCGGGCTGTAATGGATGTTCATACCTAACATCGCCTGAGATAGAGACAAAAAAAAGGAAGGGATGAGCCAGATATGGCCATGTGAAGGGAGACCATTGTGGAAATTGAATAGATGACTGTTTTATCCACTTATTTACATTTTTCCTGACCTGTGGGGCATGTTATTCTGCTTTGCACTATGCAATTAACTTTTCTTTTGACTATATTCTCACTCTCCAAGTATTTCCATTTACTCATTGACCAGAGAACCTGTTTGCTGTGTATCTCATGACTACCCGAGTTTTGCCCTAATAAAAAAAATCTCTCCTCCTCCACTGACCCTCAGCTTAATAAGTTTCTTTTTTTGCTTCCCCAATCCTGACAAAGGCTCTCTGACCTGAAACGTTAACTCTGTTCCCTTTCTCACTAAGTATTTCCTGCATTTTCTAGCTGGTCCTAATTTCCATGGTTCCAATAGCACGCTTGAGTACCACATCCAGGGATTGAACAAGTAACTGATTCCACCATTAAAACAATGACAGTGGGAATTTTGGCTCGGTTTGGTGTTGCTTTGGAACGCACTGTGGACATATCTATATCCACTGGTTCCTAGTTCTGTCAGTGAGAGTGGTTGTTTTCTATTTATATTGCATATATCATTCATTATTTTAGATATTTTTATCAGATTCCCTCGCAATCGTGAACCAAGGAAAGCAAGCCCAGTGTCTCTGGTGTCTGAAAAAGGGTTTCGGCCCGAAACGCTGCCTATTTCCTTCGCTCCGTAGATGCTGCTGCACCCGCTGAGTTTCTCCAGCACTTTTGTCTACCTTCGATTTTCCAGCATCTGCAGTCCCAGTGTCTCTAGCCTATTCTCACAACCAAAGATGTCATCCCAAGGAGCATTTTACTAATTCTTTACTTCACCCTCTCTTAAGCTTTTACATCTTTCACAAAAGAGCGGTGTCCAGAATATTACTGGATGCCACACATCAAATTATGTGAAGAATACACATTTTGAATAATAGTTTGTCTGTTCACTGTTCCTCGCTTTTTCTTCATCTTTTATTGAATATATATCACTGTGGTGAATAATTAACTGTTGCTTGTCAACGTGATTTATTCCAGCACACTTTGCAGAGAGTAGCAATAGATGCGATGAGCAGAGATGTACTGAAAAGTTATTTGAGATATTAGCAACTAGTGTAACGTCCTTTTCATTGTTACAGTTTGAGTGTTTCTTAGGGAACATCCCTGTAACACTATCAGTGATGAGATCATCCTGAATTTACTGTGGGGAAAAATTGAGGCTATTCGCATGACAGTACTCGAGTAATATATCTGATTTTGTCTGTGGCGAGAACATTCCTATGTTGAATTACTGGAAGAATTAAAATGAAACCTTGGGGCATTGAATAGATTCATTGTTATTTCCTTATCATTTACTTTGATTGAAGATTGGCTTTGTGGCACGATAGAAAATTCTGTCAAAATAAATAACAAATAACATTTTAAGGTGTCTGGAATACAATGTATGGATTAATTGTTCCCATACAAAATAGCTCTCTTCTAACCACACCATGCCATTTTCCTCCTCTTGATATTATGTTAAGGGCACAAGGCCCATTTTCTCTACATTTAGCACAGAAAAAGCAAATCCAATGGAGGAATTACATATTTGCTCACATTTGTGCTTTGGCCATGTCACAGTCAAACGACTGAAGTTATTTTAGTTGAATGATTCAGGTCTTTATAACGGCAATATGGTTCTGATTGGCCATCATTTTGTTTTACTTGGGAAGGTTGAGTGAAGATTTGAGAACCAGATAATGAAGGACATGACTACAGTTAAACATAAACAGATAGGACAGAGAGTGCAAAGAGAGTGTCTCTGTTCAAGTGAGTCCAGGATTGCTGAGTTAACTGAGTCTGCTTGCACTCGCTAGAATTTAGTAGACTCGGCTTGTACTCACTAGAATTTAGAAGATTGAGGGGGGATCTTATAGAAACTTACAAAATTCATAAGGGGTTGGGCAGGCTAGATGCAGGAAGATTATTCCCGATGTTGGGGAAGTCCAGGACAAGGGGTCACAGTTTAGGGATAAGGGGGAAGTCTTTTAGGACCGAGATGAGAAAAACATTTTTCACACAGAGAGTGGTGAATCTCTGGAATTCTCTGCCACAGAAGGTAGTTGAGGCCAGTTCATTGGCTATATTTAAGAGGGAGTTAGATGTGGCTAAGGGGATCAGGAGGTATGGAGAGAAGTCAGGTACGGGATACTAAGTTGGATGATCAGCCATGATCATATTGAATGGCGGTGCAGGCGTGAAGAGCCGAATGGCCTCTACTCCTGCACCTATTTTCTATGTTTCTAACTCCAATGTTTGCAGAGCTGCCTGGTGAGTCGATTAAAGAAGATAGTTGCAGAGGAAACAAACAAAGGGACAAACAAGTGGTGTTAAATGCAAGCTGGAACTGAGGGGGGAGTGCTGGAAATCCTCAATTCATGGCAGTATCTATAGGGAAAGAAAATCAGCGTTAATATTATAATACTTACCTAACAGCAGAACTGACCAGTTCTGATACAAATAAAAAGAGCACATTTGAAGAAAATTATTGCTGACCAACGTTCCACACATTTGGGGAAAATAGTTAACTTTTGCAATTTATAGAGTGAAAATACTAAAATTCAATATATTTCTACTTTGATGTAAAGTTACCTAAAGATCTTACAAATTGATGTGTTTTTCAATAAGACCTGATGTTATCTTTCTTTAATAAGGGGCCAATCCTTTTCCCTCCTCGCACATCTCCATGTTGGTAAGGCACTCTTAACATAATTCACGAAAGGGCCATATCTGTTGTCTCTCGGCTGTTTGGTGAAAACGCCAAAAGGATAAAGGATGTGGGTCTATGTAAACAATACTGACAGTCGGGGCAATAGCACAGGGTTACTGTTGACAGCAGGGGTTCAGAGTTCAGAATAACACAACCGGAATGAACACTTGTAAACTGTACCAAGTTGACATTTTAAGATTATGAAAATCCAATTTTCCTGAATAGATTAGGTGAATGTCCCAGTTAAATTAAATTGTTCCAAAAACTCTTAGTATTGCAGTCTGCAGATATATAATGATTAATGTACCATATTTGTTCAACATAGAATCATAGAAATTAGGTGCAGGAGTAGGCCATTCGACCCTTCGAGCCTGCACCGCCATTCAATATGATCATGGCTGATCATCCAACTCAGTATCCCGTACCTGCCTTCTCTCCATACCCTCTGGTCCCCTTAGCCACAAGGGCCACATCTAACTCCCACTTAAATATAGCCAATGAACTGGGAATCTATTCAATGCCCCAAGGTTTCATTTTAATTCTTCCAGTAATTCAACATAGGAATGTTCTCGCCACAGACAAAATCAGATATATTACTTGAGTACTGTCATGCGAATAGCCTCAACTACCCTCTGTGGCAGAGAGTTCCAGAAAAACGTTTTTCTCATCTCGGTTTTAAAGGATTTCCCCCTTATCCTTAAGCTGTGACCTCTTGTCCTGGACTTCCCCAACATCGGGAACAATCTTCCTGCATCTAGCCTGTCCAACCCCTTAAGAATTTTGTAAGTTTCTATAAGATCCCCTCTCAATCTCCTAAATTCTAGAGAGTATAAACCAAGTCTATCCAATCTTTCTTCACAAGACAGTCCTGACATCCCAGGAATCAGTCTGGTGAACCTTCTCTGCACTCCCTAATGTCCTTCCTCAGATTTGGAGACCAAAACTATACGCAATACTCCAGGTGTGGTCTCACCAAGACCCTGTACAACTGCAGTAGAACCTCCCTGCTCCTATACTCAAATCCTTTTGCAATGAAAGCTAACATACCATTCGCTTTCCTCACTGCCTGCTGCTGCACCTGCATGCCTACTTTCAATGACTGGTGTACCATGACACCCAGGTCTCGCTGCATCTCCCCTAATCGGCCACCATTTAGATAATAGTCTGCTTTCCTGTTTTTGCCACCAAAATGGACAACCTCACATTTATCCACAAAATAATCAGCTATAGGAATCTTGAAAGCTATTATGTTCTACTTCCTCCATTTTTCTTTTTGTCCTTTCTTCTTAATCTCTTTCTCCATGATAAATGCTGAATTTTTCAATTTGTGGAGTGTGGATATTTCTAGTCTAGTATGGCTAGCGTTTATTGTCCATCCCTAACCGTCTATTGCAATCATTCTTCCTAATGTTTTTGGAAATCAATTGTACAAAAGATGGCGATGACTTGTATCTCTCACGCACACGCACGCACACGCTCGCTCGCTCATTCACTCACTCACACACTCCCTCACACTAACCTGAACTAACCCGTATTATTATCTCAAACACAATATCATGTACCAAAGGAGGAGGCTGGCTTCATGATGCCTGTTACTCTTGTAAATGTCACACAAGAGGTATTGCAGATCACCTCAGTAAACATAATCATTTTCTTCTGCAGCAATCTATGGCCGCTGTTCTTGCCAAAGGAGAGGAGCTGGCAAACCGTTTGGAAAAGGAGAATGAAGAAGCAATTGCTAATGCCATTGCCGAGGAGGAACAATTAACAAGAGAAATTCAAGCAGAGGAAAGTAATGACATAAACCTGGAGACTGATGCTGAAAGCGAGTTCTCAGTGAGTACGGTCAGAGTGCTTCTCCACAGAACTATTCTAGTTACCCTTCACCCTTAATATCCTATATGATCAATTTTTACACTTTTTCCTGAAATTGCTATGATAAGTCCCATATATATTCGACCGCCCCGGGCCGCGGAGTTTGAACCGGCCCGTTCGCGGAGCTTGGATTCAGCCGCGGAACTTGCTTACCATCACCTGGTGGGGTCACAACATCGGAGGCCTGGATCGCCTCAGCACAGAGGGAGAGCAAGGAGGGAAGAGACAAGGACTTTGGGACTTTTTGCCTTCCATCACAGTGAGGAGGTGCCTGGTTGACTCACTGTGGTGGATGTTAAACTGTGTTGAGTGTGTGTTTTGTTATTTATTCTAGGTTATGACTGCAGGTTAAACCATTCCGTTGCACTGAAAAGTTCAATGCCAATAAAATTGAATCTGAATCTGAATATTAGCAAATTACTACAACTAAAACCATGACTGCATTTCTGCTTCATAACTCAGATAGCAAATACATATAGGTTGGCTGTTTAGATGTTCATAAATTCAGCAGGCGTCAATGCTTCGTGATCTAGATCACGAACGTTGGTGAGACTATTTCTACTGATGCTGTTGCTGGCCCCGTTGAGATGAGTTATTACAATAACTAAGAATCAAACCTGCAATACCCCAGGTTACACAAAAAAGCTGGAGAAACTCAGCGGGTGCAGCAGCATCTATGGAGCGAAGGAAATAGGCAACGTTTCGGGCCGAAACCCTTCTTCAGAAGGGTTTCGGCCCGAAACGTTGCCTATTTCCTTCGCTCCATAGATGCTGCTGCACCCACTGAGTTTCTCCAGCTTTTTTGTGTAACCTTCGATTCTCCAGCATCTGCAGTTCCCTCTTAAACACTGCAATACCCCAGATTCTGTGTAGTTTTGCTTTGCAAATAGTGGTGCATTTACTCACTGGAAATAATTTCACATTTCTGGAATGTTTGTGTCACTCCATATAATTGTAGTGTCATAAATTCAAATACAGTTAAGTCTCTTTTCTGCATTCTAATTATATTATTGAAGGCCCTTTTGGGAACTCTGAAGGATATATTTATACAGGTTGCCTTCAGGTTATGGCAGGGTCCAGTTAGGGTGAACTCTTCATACCGGAATAGTTTGCAAGTTGGAAAAGCAACAATAGAATTTGTCTATTGTTATTGACATACTTATCTTCATTCCCATGTCAGACAGAGTGGAGTACCATATGTGCATATGTGCAAAATCATTTCTGAACTATAAATCATTTTGCTATCCTGCAGAATTATGGTCAGTGTTCTGAAAGTGTTCCCCATTGACTCATCTACGATTTGTTCAGTCTAATTTCCCAAAATACTCTCAAGTACTGCCCCATCTCCAGTAGGACTCTTTGTACGTTATCTAAAAACAAATCTTGGACGCACTTTCCCATCTTAGCCCATTGCTTCACGGCAATTGGGAAAGTTTAAAATCCCCAACAACTAAAAAATGCTATTGTTCTTGAACCTTTCTTCGATTTGCTAACATATCTATATGTGCTTTTTAAGACATTTACAGTTTAAGATGCATCTTTCCATAGATGGGTCTTTTTTTTTAATGCATGGTTCAGAAAATGTTAAAAAGATTTAATAAGTATCTCAAAGAGGAACAACACACTGCTGTCCAGGTATTTTGCGGATTGGAACAGCTTGGTTTAGATGCTTCATTATACTTGAGAGATTAAATGTTGTCTCGGTAGGATCTCTGGCAGGTAATTCAGCTCAATTTGTAATAAAATGGTTCCATTTGTGCACTCAAATTGCCAGAATAGTTGGTCAAATTCATTTTTTTCGTAGGCCAACATGAGCAGCGGCAACTTATCTCTCTGTGGTCTCTCGGCTCAATCTCAAAATCTGGACTGGAATGATGTGCTGGCAGAATATGAAGGTACGTGCTTCATAGCTTTGTCATCTGTATTTGTACTTTGACTAAATGAGAGTTCACTGTATTTTGTTTCAACATGGACGGCCCACTGTTGGGGAGTGACAGCCATTTGATCCTAAACCTGTGGTCTGGGGTGAAAGCTTTTGAATGCCAATATTGTTGGCAGCCAAGATTCCATGCTCCTCTTATTCTTTTGTTTGTGATTTTATTGAGCAACAGATGGTATTTGCACAACTTAATTTCCTCTTGAATTTACCACAACTATGCTTGACAAGTGCCTAAAAGAGTCAGACATGCTTCTGTCCCTGAGGTACACAAAAAAGCTGGAGAAGCTCAGCGGGTGCAGCAGCATCTATGGAGCGAAGGAAATAGGCAACGTTCGGGCTATTTTCCTGAGACCAGGTTCTGCTGGTAAGGATAGATTGATGTGAATAGCATCTTTCTCCCGAAGGTCATTTTTTGAAACCAGATAAGGTAAAAATAAAAGCTTTATTTTGCTGATTTTTATTTTCATTGGGCATATCTGATTATTTAGTTTTGTTTAGTTTCAACCTTGATAGGTTTTTGACCCTCTCTGGAAACTGGATCATGGTTAGTAAGTCATCCCTGCTGTTAATTCGCTCTCCTGTATCTATCTTGCCACCATCTTGTTCGCACTCAATTTCGGTTCTTCTGGTTTATTCAAATCTCCTGTATCTGCCCGGGTAATAATATGTTCCACAATATGCTTCCGTTGTTTCTCCTCCATCAGATCTTGACAAGGTCTCGTGGATGTCCTTGCCCTACCATTTCCCCTCGGTGAATATTTTACCTTATAACCATATAACCATATAACAATTACAGCACGGAAACAGGCCATCTCGGCCCTACAAGTCCGTGCCGAACAAATTTTTGTTCCCCTTAGTCCCACCTGCCTGCACTCATACCATAACCCTCCATTCCCTTCTCATCCATATGCCTATCCAATTTATTTTTAAATTATACCAATGAACCTGCCTCCACCACTTCCACTGGAAGCTCATTCCACACCGCTACCACTCTCTGAGTAAAGAAGTTCCCCCTCATATTACCCCTAAACTTCTGTCCCTTAATTCTGAAGTCATGTCCTCTTGTTTGAATCTTCCCTATTCTCAAAGGGAAAAGCTTGTCCACATCAACCTTCCATCCTGCCAGTCGCCATATACAATGGATCATCTAGAAATCTGACGGACTCATTCAACAAGATGCCACCATCTGGTGTATCTTCCATTCCCTTCCTCCTTTGACATTTATAAGGGACCATTCCCTGTTGTGAATCACTGGTTCACTCTTCCACCTCCCCCTACACCTGGTTCCCTTTTTATGGCACCTTTCCAGACAACATGCTTTGGATGCAGTGCCTGAAAGGAAAAGACATTTTGCCAGAACCTACTGAGAAAGAACTTGGATTTTTTACACAAAGATTTATTATTATTCTGTTCTTAGCACGTGAACCTTGGCGCCAGAGCACGTCGTGGGGCGATATTGTGGAGGAAGAGCCAGCTCGGCCACCAGGACACGCCATCCAGATGCACGAGAAGCTCTCCTCACCATCGCGGAAAATGTGACTAAGATTAATTACTGACTTAAATTACTTACCACAGTACAGAATTACCGTTAAGCTGTAGGTTACACAAAAAAGCTGGAGAAACTCAGCGGGTGCAGCAGCATCTATGGAGCGAAGGAAATAGGCAACGTTTCGGCCCGAAACGTTGCCTATTTCCTTCGCTCCATAGATGCTGTTGCACCCGCTGAGTTTCTCCAGCTTTTTTGTGTAACCTTCAATTCTCCAGCATCTGCAGTTCCTTCTTAAATACCATTAAGCTGTAATTCAGTATTGTGATTGTCATTTGCAGAGTAAACCAAATGACAAGGTTTTAGATCCAATAATAACCCTAATATGGCCTTTTCAAATTTCCTACTGACAGGACGATTGCAGAATCAAAAAAGAAACACGAGGAAAAGCAGTTAAAGGCTCAACAGCTTCGTGAGAAACTAAGGGAAGAAAAAACTATGAAACTACAGAAATTGTTGGAGCGGGTAAGCAGAATGGTTTCAATTCCGGCCGGTGAGAAATGTAATAGTGTAAATGCACAGGGGGTTCGGTTTTAACCTCTTTCTGTGATATGATTGGAACTCACACTGAAAAGCTGAGTGTTCCTTCCAAATATTGTATAGGCTGCTGCCGTTTCAATTTAGTTTAGTTTAGCGATACAGCGTGGAAACAGTCCCTTCGGCCCACTGAGTCCGCACCGACCAGCGATCCATGCACATTAACGCTATCCTACACTAGGGACAATTTTTACGTTCATATACCAAGCCACAAACCTCGATGTTTGGGGGAAACCGAAGCATTCAGAGAAAACCCACATGGTCACGGGGAGAATGTGCAAACTCCGTACAGACAGCACTTGTAGCCAGGGTCGAACCCGGGTCTCTGGCGATGTAAGGCAGCAACTCTACCGCTGTGCCATCGTGCCGCCCTAGTTTTCAGATGGGTGAATGGAACAAAGGAAAACTGCATCTATTTGCACTGATTTCAAGTCTGAGAAGCCACTAACTACTGCTCCTAATGGAGATGTAGGAAGTTCAGCCAGAGCCTGGTTGGTTAGAGTAGAAGAAACCTCTGTGGCTTCTAGTAATATCCCCAACCAAAGTGCTTAGTGCTAACGAGCTAGAAATACAGGAGTAGGAATAGATGATTCTGCCATTCAATTCAAATTGATCCTAACTCTAAATTCCATAATTTGGTTCCCTCCCCATATCCTTTGATGCTTTTTTGTGTCTTGAAATCAATCTATCCCTTAATTATATTCAATGTCTTTGCTGCCATTACTTCTGTGCGTGAGAACGCTACAGGTTTATCACCTGTGGAGTAAAAAATTCTCCTCGTCTCAAATCATAAATATGTTGCCCCATATCCTGAGAGTGAGAGCCCTAGTTCTAGATTTTAGAGCCTGGGAAAGTATCTTTCCAACATCCGGCCTTTTGATTTGTGTCAGAATTTTGTATGTTTCAATGTTATCTCCCTCTCGGTCTTCTAACATCGATCCCTGTTGATTTGCCGTGTATTCATTAGAGTTCAATTGACCCCACCAACCTCCACATTCATCATATCATTCTTCGACGTTTCTGTGTTAAAATGCAAGTCAAAGCAAATGTTACATGTATAATACCGCGTAACTCATCATCACCATCTTTAGGAGAAAGAAGTGCGAAAATGGAAAGGGGAGCTGCTGGAACAGAGGAGAAAAATGATGGAGGAAAAGCTACTTCACGCTGAACTGAAACGAGAATTGCAACTGCAAGCCATTGTAAAAAAAGCACAGGAGGAAGAAGCCAAGGTACAGGATCAGTCTAGAGATATTGCTTTGTCATGTCAAGTCAATTTTATTTCTATAGCACATTAAAAAACAACTCTCGTTGACCTAAGTGCTTTACATCAGTGTAGGTATTAACGTGCTACAAACAGTGGTACATAGATCTAACATTACATACATACATACATACATCCATACAGTGCTCCCTCAGAGGACCTCAAGAAACGCTTGTGAGTAGAAGTAAGTTTTAAGTCTAGACTTAAAAGAGTCGATGGAGGGGGCAGTTCTCTGGAGAGAAGGAATAATTGACGTTTCGGGCTGAGACCCTTCTTCAGACTCTAGACCGACGGAGGGTCTCGATCCGAAACCGAAACGTCACCCATTCCTTCTCTCCAGAAATGCTGCCTGTCCCGCTGAATTACTCCAGCTTTTTGTGTCTATCTTCAGTTTAAACCAACATCTGCAGTTCTTTCCTACACATGTGTTTCCCCCTTTCAGGTTAATGAAATTGCTTTCATCAACACACTGGAAGCGCAGAACAAGCGTCACGATGTTCTTGCCAAAGTAAAAGAGTATGAACAGCGGCTGAATGAATTGCAAGAAGAAAGGCATCGTCGGCAAGAAGAGAAGCAAGCACGTGATGAGGCCGTGCAGGTGAGGCCACAGATTAATGAGACAATGAGGCTTCTGTGGAGCTTCAGATGGAAGTTAAAGACCCCATAATATCTGACGCACAAAGGGATCTTCTCTACCCCCAAGGAGCGGAAGCTAGCGTTGAGGTCCCGACCATGGGGGAAAATGGAGGAGGACTGGCCAAATGTTGTGCCTTCCACCACAGTGATGAATGCTGTGGTGGATGTTTGTGTTAATTTTTATTGTGTTTTTGTGTGTTTTTTTTTCATTGTACCGCCGCTGGCAAATTCATTTCACTTGCACTTTATGTGCTATTTTTGTCTACCTTCCACATATAGATACAATCAGTTCATACTCGAGTGCAGTACATTGAGCATGGGGGAAGACACAGAGTGCAGAATATAGTTCTCAACATTGCTGTGCATCAATTCCATAAGACAAAATCCAAGGTCAACAATGGGGTGGAGGTGAATCGATCATTGCCCGAGCTTATGGAGGGTTGTTCAGAAGCCTGGTAACAGAGGGAAAGCAGCTGTGCCTATATTTGGTGGTGCTCACTTTCAAATGTGGTGCAAAAATTGATTGCATCTCTGGTGGCATAATGTAGCCATGGCTAGAGATCCTGAATGTTATCGAATGACTGTCAATAAAATTAGGTTTGTGGGCAGGTGGAATTGACGCTGTCTGCAGTTTCAGATGAATGAATACATGTTTGATTAATTTGTGGAAAGCAGCTAGCATTGTGGATTATGCAATACTGCCATTGTGGATATGTCAAAAGCTTATAAATTGTTATATGTAGTATTTTTGTTGTTGTTGATATTACTGCTTTAGATGATAAAATCAAATCTGAATACAAATGTGTCTGAATGCAGGAACGCAAACGAGCACTGGAGGCAGAGCGTCAGGCTCGTGTCGAGGAACTGTTGTTGAAACGAAGGGAGCAGGAGGCGCGAGTTGAGCAACAACGCCAAGAGAAAGAGAGAGCAAGGGAAGACGCTGCTCGTGAAAGGGCCAGGTTTGCAAACTTCACAAACTGATTCATGTGCAGCTCTCCAAGGCCAATTAGTTTAACACAAACAGACAGCTCCTGACCAAAATACGGCAGATGACAATAAGTTGGCCTCACTGGCAGCAACATATGGGCCAGGAGATTGGTTAGTTCCTGTGGTGGCACGATGGCACAGAGGTAGAGTTGTTGCCTTACAGCACTTACAGTGTCAGAGACCCTGGTTTGATCCTGGCTACGGAGTTTGTACGTTCTCCCTGTGACCTGCGTGGATTTTCTCCGAGAACCTCAGTTGCCTCCCACACTCCAAAGACGTACAGGTTTGTAGGTTAATTGGCTTGGTATAAATGTAAAAAATGTCCCTGGTGTAGGATGGTGTTAATGTGCGGGGTTTGCTGGCCGTACGGACTCGGTGGACCAGAGGGCATGTTTCCGCTCTGAACTTAACTAAACTAAACTCTGGCTCAGAGGAACAGGACATCCATGTTCCCTGTTTCAGACTGCAATTCAGTTATGGTTGCTGGAAGCTGTGGATGGTTTAGTGGGGCAGGTTTAATGATGATGCCACTTTGCTATAGTACCTTGCTGTTGTCCATTGGACTATTGCGCAAACATTTAAAAGTTTTATAATCCTGGATCCCTATAAAAGTAACTATAAATGCACCCTATTTTGAAATATTTAGTATATTGACAAGTCTTCAGTACTGGGGGCAGTGTGGTCCTTGTGTGCTTATTCCCAAAGTAGATTGAGGATGATCAGATAACAGATCATTCTAAAAAGCATACATTTTCACTCTTTGTGACTCCTTTAAATCTTGCTCCTCTGAACACTGAGCTTCCCCATATCTTCCCACAATAGCAATTTGGGGAAAAAAAGTCTATCCTGTTGCTTTTTTTCCCCCCATACCTGCTCATTTCCTGATGATTGCTACTCCTTTGGCAGGGAGCGAGAGGAGAGATTGGCAGCACTCAGCGCAGCACAACAAGAAGCTATGGAGGAACTGCAGAAAAAAATACAGATGAAGGTATGACATAATGGATTATTCGTTGTTGATCTTCATAATCATTCGTATATAAGGTTTGCCAGCATTATAGTTCTTGTTTAATTAGTATACACTCACCAGATATTAAGGACTTGAGGTTTGAGACTTGCTTCTCAGTGGTAATCCTGAAAAAGGGTACACAGTTTGTAACATCAAGGTGATGGCTGACCATGGTAAGGATATCCAAAAACAGAGAGCATGGGATTAAGTGGGAAGAATTAGTTTTGAAGGGGATTTGAGGTGAAAGTTTTATTTAACAGAGTGTTTATTTCTGGAACTCGCTGCCAGAGGAGGTGATAGTTACAATGTTTAAAAAGCATTTAGCCAAACACTTGAATGGACATTAAGGTGCACAACCTAATGTTGGTAAATAGGGTTTGTGTAGATAGACACTTTATAATGCCCCTGTCCCACTTAGGAAACCTGAACGGAAACCTCTGGAGACTTTGCGCCCCACCCAAGGTTTCCGTGCGGTTCCCGGAGGTTGCAGGTGGTTCCCGGAGGTTGCAGGTGGTGGAAGCAGGTAGGGAGACTGACAAAAACCTCCGGGAAAACCGCACGGAAACCTTGGGTGGGGCGCAAAGTCTCCAGAGGTTTCCGTTCAGGTTTCCTAAGTGGAACAGGGGCATCAGGTTAGCAAGGCTGTACTATTCGACTCTATAACTAATTAGGTTGGATTTTATACAATGCTTCCTGAATGGTACAGATCAGATCTTTTTCAATGAAACACAGATTGATTTGTGTACCATGTAAACCAGATACAGAACCAAATAAATGCTTCTGATTTAGCACGCAAATAACTTCCAAGAAGGTACTGGAGTTTAAATCTGATCAAAACTGCAAAGTGTTGTGCTGTTTGTAGTCGGTGACTTCCCCACCTGTTTTGCCTTTTATTCAGCATGATGAAAGCAGTCGGAGGCACATGGAGCAGATAGAACAACGAAAAGAAAAAGCAGCTGAGCTCAGCAGTGGGAGACACGCTAATACTGACTACGCCCCCAAACTAATTCCTTATGAACGGAAAAAGCACTGTTCACTCTGCAATGTGTTGGTAGGTTCAAATAGCGGATATTGTTTTGTTTTTTTCAACTGCGTAAAGAAATACTGTAACTATGAATTATCTTTGACAGGTGGATGATGTTTGAAGGGTGGTGAATCTGGAATTCATTGCCACAGACAGCTGTGGAGGCCAAATGATAGGGTATTTGTAAAGCAGAGATTGATAGATGCTTGATTAGTAAGGGCATCAAAGGTTCCATGGAGAAGGCAGGAGAATAGGTCGGCATGGTGGCGCAGCAGTAGAGTTTCAGCGCCAGAGACTGCGGGTTTGATCCCGACTACGGGTGCTGTCTGAACGAAGTTTGTACATTTCCTCGTGACCGTGTGGGTTTTCCCTGAGATCTACCACACTCCAAAGACGTACAGGTTTGTAGGTTAATTGGCTTGGTATAGAAGTAAGGGCATGAAGAGCCTATTTCCACGCTGTATCTCTAAACTCAACTAAATAGGGTTGAGAGGGATGAAATAGATCAGCCATGATTGAATGGCGGAACAGATTTGATGGGCTGAATGGCCTAATTCTGTTTCTATGTCATATGGTCTTATGGCCTTAATTCCCAATTCCCAAATCTTGTTTCCTTTGTAAAATGAGGAGGGTTTAAAAGAATGCAGTTGAAACTTCAAGGTTTGTAATAGATTATAACTAAATTAAGCATTTTTCCCACTGAGGTGAAATGGACAAATGTAACAAAGTTGGCCCAAAGGTAAAAGTTTGAGTGAATTTTTGACCTCTTCTGGTTTGTGTAATATTTTAATCCTTTAGTCAACAAAAAATAACTGATTTGAGGGCAATTTCCGGACAGAAATGATTGAGAGATGGCGATTGGTGAGTTACTAACTGAGGTCAGGAACGTATTAATCATTCTTCTGTTTCTAAAAACATCTACATGTTTCTCAACAACTGCAAAATAAGTATGTGGTGGATGTAAAGAGGGAAAAGGTGGCAAGTTGACTATTTTTCAGATGTGAGAGTGACCTTTGTGAAGACCCTATTCCTGTCATAATCCGAAAGAAACTCAGAAGAGTTTGCTATATTTAAGAGGGAGTTAGGGCTATATTTAAGAGGGAGTTAGATGTGGCCCTTGTGGCCAAGGGGATCAGAGGGTATGGAGAGAAGGCAGGTACGGGATACTGAGTTGGATGATCAGCCATGATCATATTGAATGGCGGTGCAGGCTCGAAGGGCCGAATGGCCTACTCCTGCACCTAATTTCTATGTTTCTATGTTTCTAAGAGTCAGTGAGCTTAACTGTTTTCACTTTCTCTTTCATAGATAACTTCTGAGGTCTACCTCTTCAGCCACATCAAGGCAAGAAAACACCAGCAAGCTGTACGGGAGAACAGCAGCATCCAGGGACGAGAGTTGTCAGATGAAGAAGTGGTAAGTTTTACTAGTAGGCTGTTTCTTTACACATTTATTACACGTTAGTTACTTGTACTTCATTTCTAAACCATAAGCCTTCTGACATCAGTTCAATTGTTCCCTACATGACTCACCTTGAGTTTAATATCTCTGTTATATTAGCTGTAAATATTAGCTGGGAAGTAAACAGAATTGAGATAAAACACTATATTAATATGTTGTTGTGTTTTAATAATAATAATAATAATAATAATATCTTTTATTGTCATTGCATGTCAGTGCAACGAGATTTAGTTTGCAGCTCCAACCGATGAAAAATAAAAGTAAAATAAATAAATAAGCTGTGTGTCGTGACCATCCGAGGGAGACAGTCCAGGGGGGGTGGGGGGGCACTCAGCAGGGCCGGTTCAGAGCCGCTATAGCTCTTGGAATAAAGCTCCCACCTGCCTGTTTCTGAGTCTGGAGGTTCGGGCGTAGAAGGCCTCGTAACGTCTGCCGGAGGGAAGTAGTTCGAACAGTCCGTTACAGGGGTGTGATGAGTCTTTATGGATGCTGACTGCCTTCCTGAGGCACCGTGTGTGGTAGATGCCCTCCAAGGCTGGTAGCTGTGTCCCAATGATACTCTGCACTCTGTGGACGACGCGCTGAAGAGCTCTCCTCTCCGCCTCCGTGCAGCTGAGATACCACACAGAGATGCCATACGTTAATATGCTCTCTGTGGTGCAGCGGTAGAACGTTGTCAGCAGCTGTTGGGGCAGACCAGTCTTTTGTGGATTTAGACTCTCCCATTTGTATACAGTTATTTGCCTATGTACCAGTTTTAATTCATCCACAATCCACACATTGTTAACCAGTATTTTTTTTTTTTTTTATTGTATGCTTATTTTGTATTTTCATTTTTACTTCTACTATCTTGCACTATGACTATGACCAGACGCTAAACTGCATTTCGTTGTACCTATAGGGTGATTTCATGAAAGGTCACTGCATTTCATCAAAACATCAATAATGCCTTAGTTTTGATGAAATGCATCGAGCAAACGCGATAATTCCCGATATTTTCTATCTTTATATCTGCACGGCCAACAACTTCCGCTGTTATTTTCCCTTCAGCTCTCTCTTCTCTTTACCTTCATTTTTCTTAATCTTTGGAACTCTAAAGTAGGACAGCTGTGCCTCACGGTCACCCCGACTTGCACAGTTATTTACAGCGCAAAAACTAACCGTTTACGCGGTTTTTAACAGGTTTGAAAGTACGCGTTTCTAGCATCAATAACATGTACCAGAAGTGACGTATGTACCCCAGTTGGATTTTGCGGCTCCGTGCGTGAAGACCTATGACCCAGTGACCTTTCGTGAAATCACCCTATACTCGTATTTGTGCAATGACAATAAAGTTGAATTGAATTGAATTAATCGCTGATCAAAAATTGTTCATGCACCAAGTTATTTTCCATTGAAGTGAATGTTAACAAGTTTTGTAAAAAAGACAATTCATTTTCTAAGAAATGATATCCAAACTCTTTATTTAAGTATAAAAGACATTTACCTCATTTGAAATGGATCCCATCATTTCAACCTGAATACTGGTTGTGACAGCGGCCAAGATTATCTGTAGCCTTTTTACGTTCAGATATCAAAAAATATATAGAATTACTTATGCTTAGAACTTCAACTGAAGCTCCATATTCATTACATGAAATATGAATACATAAGCTCTTGAAAAGGAGTTGTAAATGAGGTAAACTATTCATGATAGATTAGTATAACCTAGATGGGCAACAATCCTCTGGAGTCTGAGTTTCTAATCTCACCTTGTCAGTGGGTGGGAAGGTGGGAAAGTAAGGTGAAAGAGAAAGAGTACTGAAAGAAAGCCGGTTGTCTCCGATTTGAGGGAGGAGGAGAGAGGATCGGAAACTGGAGCACATGCTTGGTGTCCAGTTCTGTGATGATATTAAGATGGGAGTTTTATTCATGGTGGATTGACGATGGCTGAGAGTAAGAATGGAGAGGACTTGGTGTTGGTCAGAATATGGGCAGCTGGGTTTTGTGCAGGGTGAGTGAGGTTTGACTACAATGGGAGATGCTAATCTGGCCAGGAGATGATTGGAATGGAAATACAAGAAACGGCAGACACTGGCATGGTCATTAAAACACAATGTGTTGGTGGAACCTCCAGCGCTTGGTTGTGAGATGATTAGAATAAGTGTGAAGTTAGGAAAGTCAGGATGCATGTTTCAGTAGCAGGTATACCAAGTATGTTTTGACTTCAGGTATTAACAGTTATGTTGAGTGATGCTAGGCTATAGCAAATTGACACTTTAATTTGTCTGTTTTCTATGTCATTTAAAATGTCAAAAGCCAGATGGTTTATTAATATGCTGCTGAGTGAAAGAGTTGAATGAAAATATTTGCCATATGGGTTTGAAAAGTCAAACTTGCAAGTTTAGACTTACTGGTATTTAATCTGTTCGATGTGATAATCCAACACTTTGATCTAAACCTTTGAGATTTGACACTAGTGTCTGAATCGAGGTGTCATGACTTCACTGTTTTCCTTATGAATTCTTAAGGATGAATTGTGATATTTGCTGAAGCCTCACAACATGAAAGGTGAGAACGCTGAGAAATACTTTTAACCATGCAGTGCTCATTCGGTGGTGCTAGAAAGAGAGCTCCCTTTTCCTTCTCTCTCCCTTGTCAGTATCGATAGGTCCGATCTGTACTGGAAACTGTCGAATGACAATTGAATACGCATGTTGAACTTCTGATGCTGTCCGAGTCCTGCATAAAAGGGCAGGTTACAATGGGGAAAATGTGTAGCTGAACAGGCATCAGGGATGCTGGCTTCTGCCCTCATTCATCGCCACACCCAACCTCATTTGACGGACTGCTTGTAATTGTCATGCAGTAGCAGTGGGACAGCTGGCTGACTTGTCATTTTATATCTGAAGGTCTGTTACTGACGGGTGTCGGTTTCAGAGACAGGGATTAAGTTTGTTTTGTTCAGTTATCACTTTAGACAGGATTGTCAAGTGTGAATAGATTATAGCTGTGATGACATCTTGAATCCGTTTCACAGCTGCAGGTGGATAGGGAGGTTTTATTTCATTTCTTCAAGTCCAACGCCGTGGCTGGCAGATACACTTGTCTATTTCAGTGGTGTTGCATTCGGATTGAACAACAGAATTTGGCCCAGATTTTGTAAATATTAGCTGGGAAGTAAACTGAATTTTCAAATTATTAGACAACAGACAATAGGTGCAGGAGTAGGCCATTCGAGCCAGCACCGCCATTCACCGTGATCATGGCTGATCACAGTATTGTAATTAAAAAATTGGGATTGAGCTTTAGGAGTAACTAGTAGAAATACATCACGTAATCAGGCCCTTCGGCCCACCGAGTCCGCGCCGACCCTTGATTCCCGCATATGAACGCTATTCTATACACACAAGGGACAATTTTTACATTCAGCAAGCCAATTAACCTACAAACTTGTATGGCTTAGTAGTGTTGGAGGAAACCAAAGGTCTCGGAGAAAAACTACGCGGTCACGGGGAGAACGTACAATCTTCGTACAGACATCACCCGTAGTCAGGATCGAACCCAGGTCTCCGGCGCTGTAAGGAAGCAACTCTACCGCTATGCCACCGTGTCGCACTTTTATCAGTCGGGATCTCGCCCATTGCTATTTTTTTTTTCTTAATCTTGATTGCTGTGTTGGAAGTCTCTCTCCTCCAGTTACCGGTTCACCGTGTGAAATCTATTTAACCCCTTTATTTTCACAATCAAGAATGACGATGATTCATGAATGATAAAACGACATTATCAGCCTCACTTGTGACTTTGGCAGTGTAGAACGAGCAAAAACCTCCGAGCTGTTGGATATTGTGCCTATTAATACCCAATCACTTTTATCTCACATTTGTTTACATGTTGTATAGAGGTATAATATATTTACCAATGAACTTGGTGAGTTTAAAGGCAGCAGGCAATATACCCTAGTTCCCAACTACAACCA
Organism: Leucoraja erinaceus; assembly: GCF_028641065.1. Lineage (NCBI taxonomy): Eukaryota > Metazoa > Chordata > Chondrichthyes > Rajiformes > Rajidae > Leucoraja > Leucoraja erinaceus. The sequence continues at coordinate 5,626,775 of NC_073412.1, read as the reverse complement.
CATTCCTGACTCCAGGTGTTCCAGAATCCAACCCTGCCTCCGACCACACAGCCAGTCTGGATCCCACTTCTCTCTTTAACTCTTCTCTCATAGCCAAGTCGCAGGATTGACTAAGTGAAAGTGTAAACATCTACTCTGCTGCAGTAAAAGATGCTATTCTGAGATGAGTGTGAGGAACTGCAGATGCTGGAATCTCGGGCAATGCACAAAGTGCTGGAGGGACACAGCTGGTCAGACGGCATCTGTGGAGGGAATGGACCGGCGATGTTTTCAGTCGTGACCTTCTTCAGACCAGTAGAGTAAGGGGGAGAAAGCTGGACGAAAGAGAGGTGGGGGCGGGACAAAGCCAGGCGAGTGATAGGAGGATACAGATGAAGGGGGGGGGGGGGGTGGTGGTGGTGGTGTTGCTTGGCAGATGGGTGGAGTAAGTGATAGGGCACAGAAGGTTGTCAGATATAGAAGAGGAGTGAAATGTAAAGCTAGAGGGAAGGATTTAGGTAGAAAGTGAGGAGAGACGGGGGGGGTGGGATAAAAGGGGGACGAGAGTATGATGGAGAGTGAATGGTTGTTTTATTATTTTACAAGTATTAATCAGTCATGTGTAGGAAGGAACTGCAGATGCTGGTTTAAACCGAGGATGGACACAAAGAGCTGGAGTAACAAATAGCATCTCTGGAGAAAAAGTATAGTCGACGTTTCGGGTCGAGACCCTTCTTCGGACAGTCATGTTGGCTCTAGACATCCAGGAACAGAAACGGCAGTCAGTGTCTATGTTGTGAACGAGACATTATTGCCCTATTTCCACAGACTCTAACTTCTGGCTGCAAATTATTATTGGCTAGTGATATTTCATTTCACTGCACTTTCATTTCACTGCACATCTCGTATGTGTATGTGACAAATAAACTTGACTTGACTTGACTATTAGTTAACTAAAAATCTATAAATTGGAATTATTTATTCTCACTTTATAAGGCAACGTTTAACAATTATTTTTAAAGAATAAATTGATTTGGTTAGATACAGGAAACAGATAATCATGTACTCGTTATACATTTGTATGTGGTTATTATTACATTTTATTTCTCAGGTGATATAATTGATTTGTTTTAGGACACAAATTGAACACCAACACTTCCACCTAGTAATACCCACACGTACTTCTGGTGAGCAGGTTCACCAGCTTTAGTCATGATCTCCAGGTTATCTCTACGCTGCTTAAAGGCATCACATTTTATAGAAAGCATGTTTTATTGTTAATTTGCCATTGTCATGCTATGAAATTCTCACGTTTTACTTTGCCTAATTTATTGCCCATTGCTTGACTAGTCACTGAGGTGAAGTGCACTTTAGAGAATATATCTATTGTTTTATGGAAGTAAGAATAAAGTCCAACAAATGAACACACCAGGAAAATAACATTGATTTATGCAATATATGGAACACAAATAACATTGAGGTTTGAACTTGTAAGACAGAGATTTACGTCGAATTCATCAGTAACAAGGCAGCATGTAAACACCTGTTGCCCATCAAGGACTAACAGGTGCTTACATACTGTCTGCCCTTTAGACAAAGCCTTGGAGCACTTCACAAAGGGCAGGAAGGACACCCACTGTGATTAGGACAGCTGGGAGGAAAATGCCAAAAGTCATGGTTTTTAAAAAAAATGTAATTAAGAGACTTTAGAAGTTGAAGGGAAAGGTGAAAAAATGAAGTGATTTTGGAAAAGAATTCCAGAGGGAGGACATAGTTGCTGAAAGATTGGTCTCTGATGCTGAATTAGAGGAGTTGAAAATAACAGTATTTAAGAACACTTCTAAGAGCTCATGTTTTCTTCCAAATAGCATGAAATTATAAGACCTTGCAATATTGATACGGAAATATAAACAAAAACAAGATGACGTCTTCCTTTGACTGAAAAAAGCACGTTTGCTTAGGTTCCGAAAGATAAATTTCCAGTGCCTTGGTATTCTGTGGGTTACATGTAGTGTGAAGCCTGCAGTGTATGTCAAGTTGTTGGAGTGTGCAGCAAAATCATATGTCAGGAGTGTACAAACTCAATCGACTGAACATTCAACCAGTGTTCTATAACGCTTTCACTGTGTGGGGGGTTTGTTCTAGTTCCATTCAGTAACTTTACAAATGACTATTGCTCTTCCCGAATGATCTGATTTGAACTGCAGCAATGTTACGATAGGAATGTACCCAGGGTCATTTACTTGTCCAATACTAGATCCAGCAATTTGTAGACATTGCAATTGATGTGCACACACAAATTTTATTTTGTTAATGTTTTGTTGGATTTGAAATGTAGTAAGTACATCTTTCCATGCAGTTGCATGTTCAAACTGGAGTAGGCGCCCACAAAATGCTGGGTTGTGTTACGATTTTACATGGATCTTGCATATACAGAAATTCTTCACTATACAGATTATAAATATAATATTTTGGATTTGCTTAGATTATAATGCAGAATTTTTAAATTCCACAAATTAAGAGTGGATATTAGAAAGAGCATTTATTACAGTCTGAAGAAGGGTTTCGGCCCGAAACGTTACCCATTTCCTTCGCTCCATAGATGCTGCTGCACCCGCTGAGTTTCTCCAGCATTTTTGTGTACCTACCATTTATTACCGACATGTGAAATAAATGTAACTGTCATAGGAAAATAATTCTATAAACTACCTTCATCACAGGTTAGCAAAAATATTAATTGACGTTTTAAAGTTTTCTGCAGTACCTTTGAGGATTAATGTTGTATCTGATCTGAAGCTGAGCCAGAGAGACGTGGGCTATCTTAACTTTGATCGCGGGTGTATTCTGATTTAGGATGTATCACTAGATTGCAGCCGCATCTCAGTGTTCTGAGGATAATGTGGAAACATCGGGCAAAGTTTCCCTATCCGCAATCATTATCCATGTTATTATGGATATAACATAAGAGTGGCTGCTCTGTACATATGGAAGCATATTCTGGTGATATTCGTTATCTAAGCACTGAGCTGTCTAGGTACAATACTGGAGGGAAGGCTGCAGCCATGTCTAATCATAAATTAAAAGAGAAGAGAGAAAAATTATAAAATCGTAAATTTTAAAATTGTAAATTGCAGTTAGGGTTTGATACTCTTTGACATGAATTAGTTGTGCAAAGTGTTCATATCCTAGCACGTTCTTTATCTGGAGGTTTATTTTTTCGATGCTTAGGGCTGGCAGGAAGACAAACGTGTGTTAGAATAATGTATCAGCGCATTTTTTTTTCCACTTTGACTGGTTTCCTCCATCAAATCTGCATTAAATCATTCTGCTGCAGGCTTTCTTCAGAATCCATTTCACATTTTGTGGTGTCCTATCAAACAAAACTCGTAAATGCAGTAAGTCAAGCCCTGCTAGTTGGACAAAAAATATTGCCTCTCCGTTTAATGTCCGCCAATTTATTTGGCAAATTTCAGTGTTCTAATTATTTTGAGTCTGTAAAAAATTGTGACCTTTTGCGTGAGGGTAAGAGAAACTATTAAAACACTCTGAATTTATGCAATGCAATTTTGTTACTTTGCGGAATATTCTTGCAAAATCAGCAGTCGCCACAATTGTACCAGCACCCTACAGGTTCCAGTCAAATGACAAATGTTTGTATTCTGGCTTGCCTTCACATCTCAACATTTACAGGATTGATAATGAGATGTCATGCATTACCAGCAGAAGCATACACGGATTCATTTGTAACTCTAAGCACACACGGAACAGACAACATTTAATTCTTGGAAAAGCACCATAAAATGGTGCAATGTATTTGTTTTTCTTCTCTGGTTCCCTTTCATAGCTGCATCCTGTGGAAATGTACTGAACAGAGCTCGAACAATTCACCCAATGATGACAGGAAATCGGATATTAATGGGTCATTGTTGATGGGTCAACCACAACTGGTGTATTCACCTAATGAGATGAAATGTTGTGGGGAAATAAGGAAGGATGTGAAAGGAAAAATAATGCCATGGTGTAAAAATGGTTCTTTATTTCAGTTAAATGGGTCAACATCTAGGACGATTGCCTGGAGATGATATTTATCCCGGATGAACGTTTAAATTTGTGGTGGATGTTTTGAGTTGAAATAATCTAGGAAAGTTTAGTTACGAGATACAATGTGGAAGCAGGCCCTTCGGCCCACCGAGTCCGTGCCTACCAGCGATCCCCGCCTATTAACACTGTCCGACACACACTAGAGACAATTTTATAATTTTTGACTAAACCAATTAACCTACAAACCTGTATGTCTTTGGAATATGGGAGGAAACCGAAGGTCTCAGAGAAAAACACACCGTAGGAAGGCAGCGACTCCACCGCTGTGCCGCCAGTGGTATGTCCATATAAGCTATCTCCATGGTACACAAAATTGCTGGAGAAATTCAGCGGGTGCAGCAGCATCTAGGAGCGAAGGAAATAGGCAACGTTTCGGGCCGAAACCCTTCTTCGATCTCCATAATTGGCAGAATCCTGCATGAAAACTAAATTAATTCCCTCCTACAGGTTAAGAAGGAAATTAAAATGTCAGGTAGTTATTTACTTTAAAGACAGCATGTTTAGGGTAAATACTCTGTCCTCAATATTTATTTTATGTAATTTTCCATACCACATAAACCAGCCAGATGAATTGAAAATGTAATGTCCATTCTATGTAAAACTTTGCTACGATTTGTAACAATTTATTGATTACTAATAGTAGCAGTAGCAGTGCATGGATTAACAATTGTATTATCATCAGCCTAAGATTATCGAAAAATGGTGATTAGTTACTTGGTTGCAATGATATTCTAATTTATGTGTATATAATGTTGCAAAGGCCTCTGTGCCTGCTATCTGTCCGGTCATCTTTAAGCCAGTATTGACATTGAATTGTTTTAATAGGTCCTTTAGATATTGACCTCAAATTCGCTTGCTCCCAACTTGGAATTACGATTCTTGGCTGGCGCTCAACAGCTTAATCCCAAATCACAGTCCTAACCATTCCCGAAAATGAGTGATTTACTTGCTCCTAAGTATTCTAGCATGCCAATATCTACAACTAAAAGGCCAACTGTGGAAGATTATATGCATTTGGTATTCCCAACACCAAACAGCAATGAAATGTTCCCCTACGGCCACATGTACACATGAAACCGTTTTGAAGAAAGAATCGTAATTTTGAGAGACCTTAATTTTGCCTGATTTCAGTATTTTCGTAACTTAAGGAAATTTGGAAAGCCTGACCACAATGTTTATCCGTTATGATGTGTGGAACATGTTGTTCCTAGTAAGGCCCAGCAAGTAGCAATGGACATTCACCAGATAACTTGTATTAATCTTGATTGAGGGATAAACATTACTTGGAGAACTCATTAATTTGATAGTCTCGGCCAAAGTTGGTTGTGGTTTTAAGTGGAGTTCCAGTTCTTTCAATATGTGATGTCTCTTGTAAACTTGCATTAAGGTGTGATCTTTAGTAAGGTATAACTTACCTTCAATGGATCTAACTGAAGCATGATACCAACACTGGTTATTGGCATTCGTAAAGCTCAACTGGAAAGCCATAATGATTTAATTCAAAATAATATTAATTTAATATCCTTGTGCCGTTGATAATGATTCTACAACATTGGTACTGGAAAATGAGGGAGAATGTAAATAAGTTAGTCGACGATTGTACAGTAATATCAATCTCCTGTCTACTTTTTCAGCTTTATTTATAAGCTGATGTTAAAAACTTTTAAATGGTTATTGATTACGTTCAAGTAACAAAGGAAATGGGAGCAGTATTAGGCCATTCGGCCCATCAAACCTGTGCTGCCTATCATTAAAATCATGGCTGACCCTCCATGTCTTATTCCCAATCTGTGCCCTTAACAACTTTTGTTTTTTTAATTTTTTTTCCCAAAGTATATTCACCATCTTGTCCTCCACCACCATTCTGCATGAGAGAATTCTGCAGGTTCATCCCCCTCTGAAATGTCTCTTCATCACAGCCTTAAATGTCTCACCCTGACATTGCAACCTTTTCTTCTAAAGCATCTTCCCCATGGGATTTGGAGGCAGAGATCAGCCATGATTGAATGGCGGAGTAGACGGAATGGCCTAATTCTACTCCTGTAACCTGGTGAACTGTGGTCGTAGATACGGACAGGAAATTCAGCATCCATGAAGACTTGAACACTTTCTTCTTCATGTGGACTGGTGCTACACAATGTCTTCACACATGTGGCCATTGGTTGCTTCCAGAGACCTTTTATAAAGGATTTGGGTCATGATTGACTGTCCAGATGTGCTCGTGGTGGACCTATGAGTTGCCGTGAAAGATATAGTTTTTCTTGACTATTGATATATATTTAATTTTTTATCAGGAACATCTGTCCTGCAAGAAATACATTCTGGATGTTGTGGCCGAGACCTGTGTCCATCCAGATGGATTGAAGGATGCAGAGGAGAAGCAAAAAATCAGGAAGAAGGCCAAGAAACTTCGCGCTCGCATGAACTCCAGGTAATGTGAGCCACCCTCTCAATATGACACTGGGATCCTCCTTTTATTAAAAACTTCTTGGTGCTTTCGGTTTTAAAAAGCCTGAAGTTATTTGCTTCATGGGTTATCTTAAAAAATATACCGATTATCCTAATTTATGGCCACTTTCTGTGATTGGAAAGGAAAACTGAAAATCGATCTCGAGCCCTTGCTTTCACCTGTTAAGAGCTTTTCTCATAATTGGCTGCCAGCGCCTGGCTGAAACTCCGGCTTCTTCCAGGGTGCCTTTGTATGTTTAAATATGTGTAAACCATGCCTATTTTTCTTTCCAGCTATTGATTTTTAAATGAAGTATCAAAGAAAATCAATAGTAATCAACAAATAGAAGGCAATATGCAGGAGTGTCACATCCCAGGTCTGAAGTATCATTAATTTTCTTGCCTGTCACAACAAGGGAAAAAGTTAGGAATGCCCTCAAATGTAAAGTGAGTTGTCAGACCTGTAGTTTGTCATAAGCCTGAAAAGCGATATTTACAGATCAGAGTGGTGCGCAGACAATGTTTTATCATCGGTCATAACCATCCTGCTTGCCTTATAGATAGACTGTCACCTGCTGCAGCTATTTTGGATTGAGATATTGCAGAGGCAAATGACTTTGTATTATGTTACCCTGGGCTTACAGAAGTAGATCCTCCACATAAAGTAGTAAATGAACTTCGGAGTGAATAGCAACAAGCCCCACACTTAAAACCTGTCAGTCTCTTTTTGTGTCAGCTCCTGTATATCACTGCCATACTCTTGTTTTAAGCATTGGTAAATAAAATTTGGCTTTCTGGGCTTCACTCCTGTTCGATATGTGCCATTACAATATTTTCTTTTATAGTTTAAGAAGGAACAGCAGATGCTGGAAAATCAAAGGTAGATAAAAATGTTGGAGAAACTCAGCGGGTGAGCCAGCATCTATGGAACAAAGGAAATAGGCAACGTTTCGGCCCGAAACGTTGCCTATTTCCTTTGCTCCATAGATGCTGCCTCACCCGCTGAGTTTCTCCAGCATTTTGTCTACCTTTGTTTTCTAGTGTTGTTTGGCATTCTGTTTTGCTTTCTTGCCTCTGTCAAGTTCACCCTGGTTGAAAGAATATGCAGACAGTTGTCTGCTCCCCAGCACAGTTGATCGAGTTGGCAGGAGGTGAAGGAATTGGTTTAAACATTTTTTTTTCTCTCCCTTTTCTGCTGTTCCAGATCTTTGTAAAAGCACAGGAGACCTTGGGATATCCCGTTTTGTAATAATGGGTGAAAAATTGAATTAGTAGGCCTTCTTCATGTATATGTAATACAAAATAAATTCAATTTAACAAGGAAAGTTGTTACGATCCAACAACTGTTTCAAAATAAGAAGCATCGAACATCATGGTTGTGAATTATGCATATTTAATATACTGTAAAATTTGGTCTACAAGGTCTACCATGTTTTCTTTTGTAGTTGTCAGTCTGGTAAAATTGCTTGCACTGGACCTGAAGAAAAGGTTTTAATAAGCATATTGTATTCCGTGATGCATTCAAAGAAACTGACAAAGTCTTATTAGGAATTAGCACTGGATTGGCAAACTCCGAGGCCACAGGACGCTGGTGGAGAAATATAGGCTACATTAAAACGTCCTTTTCTGTATTTGGAAGTCTTTGTTGGAGTGAAGATGTAAGAACGTTACTTGCATCTAAGACCTGGAAAGGAAATACCTGAAGCTTAATCCGAGGGTCTAGAATGGGCTATGTTCCACTCTTCACCAGTTAATTGTAAGATATTGTGTAGGAATTCCTTCCTCAGTCTAAAGACTGGTCTCAACCCGAAAGGTCACCCTTTCCTTCTATCCAGAGCTGCTGCCTCTTCCGCTGAGTTACTCCAGCATTTTGTATCTATCTTAATTGCAAGGTATGTACAGAATTGAAGCTTATGTAAGTGCAGGTATGAGCAAGCAGCTTATTTTGAGAGTTTGCGTCCTTTGGGTTAGCTGCCCCTCCATCATTCTGTTCCGGTGAACAGACAAGGTCGATATGCAATATGCTTGTAATGGTGGACAAAACATATTCTAAATAAATGAGCTACAAACAGCTGTTGGGCATTTATTGGTCATAAGGAGAAAAAACACAATAGTGGGACTTCAACAGCCTGAAACTGAACTCCGAAACAGTGCTTCTAAACTCTTCAAAATGAAACAGAAGGCTTCTGCCATGGGGCTTGGTATTTGCACATCAGTTATTGAAAATACATTTCCTAAAAGTTTATACTCTAGTGACCAATATTCATTGTGATGCATATGGATAAGTAGATTTCAAGTTGAAATTGTGGTTGAATCTCTTGGTAGATCTTGCTCAAGGGGTTATATGTTCCTCTCAAGGCATCTGAGCTGTGGAAGGAAGGATCAGTATATAACTATTCTGCATGATACCTGCCATCAATTTGATGGGCTAAATGGTATGTTTCATTGATGTATTATTCAGTGATCTTTTTAGTGCATTTCAGCTCCTGACATCAGGTGAAAATAGAATTGGACTTGACTGTGATGTCCCCTATGTTCAGATAACCTCTGACAGTTACTGTCTAAAGTAAGCTTACAATTCAAGACTGGACATATGGGTGAGATATTAGGACCCTAATGCATACTAACAGCAGTAGAGTTTTCAGGAGAAATTTGTTGAAAATATTTTATGTGACAAATGCCAATGTACTTAGTCGAAAGCATTCCTTTAATTGATTGATTGTTTATCCAGATTGTTTGTACCATTTTAACCAAGCGTCATTTAAAACAGTAGCTATTTGGCCCCAATGCCTGCTCTCCATTTCAATGGTAGACAAAAATGCTGGAGAAACTCAGCGGGTGTGGCAGCATCTATGGAGCGAAGGAAATAGGCAACGTTTCGGCCATGAAACATTGCCTATTTCCTTCGCTGCATAGATGCTGCCGCACCCGCTGAGTTTCTCCAGCATTTTTGTCTACCTTCGATTTCCAGCATCTGCAGTTCCTTCTTGAACATTTTTTCCGTTTTAATGGATTGTGGCTGATCCTTTACTTCAGTGTCAATTTCCAGCACAAACCCATTATCCTTTGATTCGTTTTATACCCAAAATGTATTCAAATGATTCTCCGACCACTGCTGGCAAGTCTTCCATCTGCAAAGGTAGCTCAGCTACCTGATTGAATCTATTCATTCACTGCATCGCATAATATTTGAGTATAAGAGCAGGGAGGTTCTACTGCAGTTGTACAGGGTCTTGGTGAGACCACACCTGGAGTATTGCGTACAGTTTTGGTCTCCTAATCTGAGGAAAGACATTCTTGCCATAGAGGGAGTACAGAGAAGGTTCACCAGACTGATTCCTGGGATGGCAGGACTTTCATATGAAGAAAGACTGGATAGACTCGGCTTGTACTCGCTATTGAGGGGGGATCTTATAGGAACTTACAAAATTCTTAAGGAGTTGGACAGGCTAGATGCAGGAAGATTATTCCCGATGTTGGGGAAGTCCAGAACAAGGGGTCACAGTTTAAGGATAAGAGGGAAATCTTTTAGGACCGAGATGAGAAAATCATTTTTTACACAGAGAGTGGTGAATCTGTGGAATTCTCTGCCACAGAAGGTAGTTGAGGCCACAGTTCATTGGCTATATTTAAGAGGGAGTTAGATGTGGCCCTTGTGGCTAAAGGGATCGGGGGGTATGGAGAGAAGGCAGGTACAGGATACTGAGTTGGATGATCAGCCATTATCATATTGAATGGCGGTGCAGGCTCGAAGGGCTGAATGGCCTACCTGCACCTATTTTCTATGTTTCTATGTTAATAAGAATTTTAAGATAAAAGCTAATGTGTAGTGATTTGGACCTATAATGAAAATTCCACATGAAATGAAGAGAGAAAATAACCTCACAATATCCTAATGATTTTCTTTATTAAGATAAGTATCGGAACTAAAATTAGCGCAGATTGGCAGCCGGAGATCAGATGTGCCTCAGTGATGCATTCTTTTATGTGCTGTTTGGTGTTTACATTAGTTTATGAAAAACGTGGGTCATTTTGACCCCATGCTCCTAAAACCGGGAGACCAATGGAAGATTTAGAGGGTCATGCCTTGACCTTCAGTCCTGCAGGAACTATCTCATTGCCCAGCGAATGGGGGGGGAAAAAAGCACATCATAGATTTTTCTTACGAGATTAGGTTTGTCTTTAGAGCTGAACTTGGGTCCTTTCATTAACTGGCACCGTTTGTAAATGATTGAGTGAATGAAATGCATTCAGTATGAATAAATGCTTTGAATGCATCAGCTGTTTGCAAGAGGAGTCTGTGATAATCGTTTTCAGCTGGCACAGTCTGATTAACTGATCAGGAACTGCTTGAAAAAAATCTTTGGATGAATTCTATGAAGAGCATATTTTCCTTTCCATTAAAAGAAATGTTTGCTTTCGGCTGCATCAGAACAAATGTTGTTTGAGTGATCTGATTGTGTGGTTGTGAGTAACTATAAGGCATATTTTTCAAACTTTCCTTGAAACAGATAATTATTGAATGTTTATTGTGCACAAGATTCAAAACATCCTTGTGGAATAATCTATCTTTAGTTGCTTTGGGTAAATGCACACTTGTCCTGAAATTTTCTCCAGCATACGTGCAAGTTTAGAACATACGATTTAGACAAATTTCGATCAGTTTGCATCTTATTGTCTTTTGCTTTTGACGCGATTCCTTGTTCTATCATCCCCTTCAATAAGCATTCTATTAATTTTTGCCCAGGGTAAGCCATTTAGAAATGAGATGAGGAAAAACGTTTTCACACAGAGAATTGTGAATCTGTAGATTTCTCTGCCTCAGAAGGCAGTGGAGACTAATTCTCTGGAGGCTTTCAAGAGAGAGTTAGATGGATCTCTATGGGGAGAAGGCAGGAACGGGGTACTGATTGTGAATGATCAGCCATGATCACAGTGAATGACGGTGCTGGCTCGAAGAGCCGAATGGCTGACTCCTGCACCTATTGTCTATTGCCACCCAGAATCTCCTGAGATGATTGATATTGCTTCTTCCCCTTTAACTCACCATCCTTACTCCCTTTAACTGTGTCGAACAATCTTCCTATCTGAGTACTCCTAAATTCAGACTTCTTTCAAATGGTACGAAGGGAGGGGGAGACTGCGGAAGCCTGGTGGGGAGAATGGTTAGGGACACTGAGGGAAAGAGGTTAAGGGAGGGAATCTGAGTATTAGAGTGTGCGCAAGATTATGTGTGTATATTCATGGTGAATTGGTCCGAGTATGTGTCTATGTGCATAGGGTGTAGGTCCACTGCAGAGTCTCGGACCTCCTTGCCATTAGACAAATACCTTGTCGTAGCTAATATGCAATGGTTATCCCATTTTACAATAATTCACATTCAGCAGCCACTCAGTTGCAGCCTCATCCCCGATTCTGAGGTATTGCCAAAGATGATGAAGATAATTGAGATGTTCAGAAATTGAAGCAAATATTTTCATGTACATGAAGTGAACAATTGTGTAACATTGCATTGCCTACAGAGACTGCCACAGAATTGAAATTCACTTAAAGAAGTTTTACTTTCAAGAAAAGGGGTAAAACTGTTCAAATATTGTGTTTTTAACCCTCAGATTGCTTTATCGTTCCCACCCCCCTCTCCTCCTCTTCCAAAGTATTGGCAAATCTACAGAGTAAAAATTACTATGTGTAAGAATAAAGCATGTTACTTACTGAACTCAGAATTGAGATTATCCATTGAATGTGAACAGACTGAGGCAGAATATTTAGACTTTCTGGAATGAAGTAAAAACCATCCAGATTTGGAGACCAGGTGAGCCTTATGATTGAAATTATTATTTTCTCGTCACAAAGAAATTAGTCACTCATATAGACAAGACACAATATTGATTCCTTTATCCAAACATAACCATTACAACAAACAAAGCTTTAAATTGGCAGATCCAACAAGGTTTTCGATCCGAACATTTTATTTGAAACACACATTGGGATGGGAGGGTGACAGTGCACTATGTGGAAGCTGAAAGGGAGGGGTGGGGGGGGAGAGAGAATAGAATAGAATAGTTTCTTTATTGTCATTGTAACATGAACCATGTACAACGAAATTTAAAATGTCAGCCAGTCATTGCAGCATTCAAACATTTCTAAAAGCTAACGATACATACAAGGTAAAATATTAAAGATAAACAACTAAATAAATAGGACGAGTAATGGGATCATGGTAGGAATGGTAAGAGTTGGGTCTTGGGTCTTGGATGCCCATCATCCTCTCCCCATGTGGTTCCACTAGACTCCATCCCTACCATCTCGTAGTGTTATGTGCTGGCAGTCTGTCTACTCAGTCCTTTTGCAGTGTTTTGACCCGAAACATTAACTTGGCTCCACAGATGCTGTTTGCTATACTAATTTCTTAAGATGTTTCGCTTCTGGTTACTCTTGTTCTTCAACCGGCAATCCGCTTGTGTTGCAATCACTGAAATTAACTTGAAAAGAATTTAAGCAAATATAACTCTTGAGATGCCCACAACATGCAAATTTGTATTTTGTTTGTTAAAAGTTATCCATCTCATAATTGCACCACCCTGCACAATGGTCTCTGGCCCGTGTTTTACCTCCGTTCTGAACTGTAATCAAATCTTAGGGTAGAAACAAGGAAATGCAGATGTCAGTTTGCAAAAAAAGAGACACAAAAGTGGTGAAGTAACTCAGCGGGTCAGGCAGCATCTCTGGTGAATATGGATAGATGACGTTTTGGGTCAGGACCCTTCTTTAGAAGATGGGTCCCAACCCAAAATGTCACATACCAGCCTGAAGATGTCCTATTTTAGTTGGTGTTTAAGAAGGAACTGCAGATGCTGGAAAATCGAAGGTACACAAAAAAGCTGGAGAAACTCAGCGGGTGCAGCAGCATCTATGGAGAGAAGGAAATAGGCAACGTTTCGGGCCGAAACCCTTTGGGTTTCGACCCGAAACGTTGCCTATTTCCTTTGGGTTTCGTCCCGAAACGTTGCCTATTTCCTTCGCTCCATAGATGCTGCTGCACCCGCTGAGTTTCTCCAGCTTTTTTGTGTACCTCCTATTTTAGTTAGCTGCCTGAAATAGGAATTCCTTCAAACCAAGTTTGCCCATTAGCACAAGCCCATAACAAGCCTTGCCTAAATATTAGAATGCCCAATGCATGCTTATCTCTTCAGCTGCTGATGAAGAAATTAAAAAAAGTTATAATATGTTTTCCAAATGTAGTCAATATGTGCTTGTGTGTTTATGGAGGAGAGTATGAGATTTGATATTTCAAAGAACAGCCCTGCCTATGAGCAGTACCAGGTGCTATTCTGCTTTTGATGAGATAACCAACCACCTCTGTCGCTGTGTAGACAGGGAGTAAATGAGGGATGGGCCATGATGAATTGAATATTATCAGGTCTGCTTGACAGCTTTGTGATCTCACTGACCGCTAATATTTATAACCAGAAACCATTTAGCCTGGGCTGTTTGAAGAGTAATATATTGCCCAGCAATTGCACCAAGTTTAACCCCTGTCTTTATAAAACTGTCAGCATCTGTGCCTGCAATATCTGATTCTTAGATATGAAATGATAAGCCACCTATGAAGCCTGTGAGCAGAACAAAAGGGAAATAAATAACTAAACATGAAAGCTGGAGGGAAACCAACTGGCTTGCATGTGTCCTCGCTTCTCAATGTGTATAGATTTATAATGATATGGGTGAGAACAAAAAAAAAATATTGGCCCATTCCCCCAGCATTAACTAACAAACTTTGTATCATGTGTAAGAAAGAACTGCAGATGCTGGTTTAAATCGAAGGTAGACACAAAAAGCCGGAGTAACTCAGCGGGTGAGGCAGCATCACTGGAGAGAAGGAATGGGCGACGTTTCGGGTCGAGACCCTTCTTCAGTTGTAACTTTTCCTTGTCTTGGTGCCACACCCCCCTGTGCTCCATGAGCTTGCCATCAGACTTGGACTATAGACATACCAACAGTAAAGAGACTGCATCTGAAAACTCTAACCTGGCAACTAATCCAATTGAAGTGTTGAGAGGGAGAGTGTTGTCAAAATAATCGCGGACTTATGATTTAATAGAACTCTTTCTTGCACTTCATAATTATCAGTTCCTGAGAGGATTCCCTTCTTCAGCGGCAAAAATTAGATGACATAGCATCAAAATCTATATCTAACTCCGCAATCAGTCTTGGTTTGAATGATGTCCCTGAGAACATTAAATTGCTACACCTAGTAAAGGAAGGAGAGGCAAGCAGCAAAAATGAATTGTGTTTTATGTTATGACCCTAACTGTGGTTGGAGTATTTAACAATAGAAAATATTGGAGACTGATCTACAGTGCAAATATAGAAATGAGGAACTGCAGATGCTGGTTGACACACAAAAGGACACAAAGTGCTGGAGTAATTCAGCAGGTAAGGCAGCATCTCTGGAGAACGTAGATAGGTGATGGGTTGGGGCCCATCAGATTGATTGGGTGGGAAGGGGGAAGAGAGCTGGAAGTGAGGAGAGGCAGGAGAAGGGTGTGGCAGGTGGACATAGGCGAGAAAGATTTAGATATGCAGATGTTTAGAACAAGACCATATTCACTCCAATCACATTTGGCTGGATTGTTTCATCTGCCAGAGGACATAGGTTCAAGGTGAAGGGGGAAAGATTTAATAGGAATCCGAGGGGTAACTTTTACACAAAGGGTGGTGGGTGTATGGAATGGGCTGCCAGGTGATAGTTGGTGGTAGTTGAGGCTGGGACTATCCCAACATTTAAGAAACAGTTAGACAGGTACATGGATTAGACAAGTTTGGAGGGATATGGACCAAACACAAGCAGGTGGGATTAGTGTAGCTGGAACATGTTGGCCGGTGTGGGCAAGTTGGGCCGAAGGGCCTGTTTCCACAGTATATCACTCTATGCCTCTGTCCTTTTATTCAGAGATGCTGTCTGACCCGCTGAGTTATTCCAGCTTTTTGTGTCCACCTTCGGTTTAAAGCAGCATCTGCAGTTCCTTCAGTGCCGGATTTAGATGAAGAGAGGCCTTAAGCTATTTCACTCGTGAGCCCCCCCCCCCCCCCCCCAATCCCCCACCCCCATGACTAGAGGACCATGACTAACCGACAGTGACAGTGTGACACTTTTAGATCCTACTGTATGTTGTCATTAAATAGGTGGTTTTAAAATACATATTGGATTCACCGCGGAGCAGGCGATACTTTAACTGGAGGGGTGGTGGGTGGCCAGGGGGTAAGAGGACTGTAGTGTGGGTGGGGAAGAGCTGGGGTCACATGGTTTGAGGGGAATGGGGAAGACCCAGTGGAACAGCCACTGAGATTGCCAGGGTTGAGGGACTAGCACTAGGACCCAGCGCAGTCAAACCCGGGGGAGTGGGAGTCTGCAGCGCGGAAACTCCAGGCCCGGTGCTGAGTCCAGGCTGCAGGTAAGGCGACAGCTGCGGGCTGCTGGAGAGCGGTGGAGTGGCCAGGGTCAGCGGGCAAAGAGTAGGAGGTCCCGGTGGGCGGATGGTCGGTGGGGCGGCGAGGTTCGACGGGTCCGGTGAGGCAACGAGGTGAGTAGGCCTCCCTAAATCTCGAGGCCCTAAACTTAATCTTGTCTAGTTTATACGTAAATCCAGCCCCGAGTTCCTTCTTACCAATCCCTTACCTTGCTTCCCATAACATCTCGCATAACTGTGATCTTATATCTGTGCAGGTACCTGGGGTTTTTTTTCCCACTCCAAGATCACTTCATTAAAAGCAACAAACAACCAAAAGAATCTTTCAATTATTATCCAACTTTCTTGTTGCTGCCATGAACGAACTTGATTAACAGAACAAATGTATAGGCTCGGCAATCTCACCATGTTGCAAAGCTGTTGTCAGGGGTTGTTATTTGTCATTGTCAATGTGCATTTCTCTTCTGTGTTATGGTCCCAGTGCCCTCAACCACCTGATTGCATTTTCCTATCAATCCTAAAAGAACAAATTCACGTTAAACGCTTGAATCTTAACCATGAATTTGTGGCTCAGACGTCAGGCTCTCGTTTGTCTTTTTTTCTTTTTGAATGGAGGAGATTAAGTAGATGTGCTCGGTGATTCGATGTGTCTCAGTCTTTTGACAGGGTCGTGGTCTCCCAGGGTCACTGGAAGGCCGTGATCCTCTGTCACCTTATTAAAAAGAGCTGTTAAAGCTGACATTGGACATTAGCTTTGTGACATACTGTCACGTTTTTCACTGCCGTGCTGTTTGTGCCCCCCCCCCTGTTTCTCCCTAATCAATAGTGTAAAGTGTGAGTGATGCATTGAGAATACCTTTCAGAAAATTACAAGGTAATGATTCAGCCATGGGGTTCAGATTACAACATAACCTATAAGGGGGAAACATGATTGCATGTTACCCCGCTGATATGATATCACATTACACAATATGCAATGGATGAATTCACATCTTGTATACTGTCTCATGCTCAACAGAAATCTTGATTTTTATGATGGTTAATGAAGCCTATAAAATCCATGGAAACTAACTTTGTGTGATAGACCTATATAACTATCCCCACATCTACTACAGAGGAGTAGAAAGTGTAAAATATGATTTTCCTTTGCGCTTCCTATCTATACCCCTCATGATCTGGGTATAAAATCACAAGGGGAATAAATAGGGTGAATACACAGTCTTGTACCCATTGTAGGAGAATCAAGAACCAGAGAGCCGAGGTTTAACTTGAGAGGGGAAAAAAAAAATGGAACCTGAGGGGCAATTGTTTTCCCCGCGGAGGGTGGTGTGTATATGGAATGAGTTGCCAGAGAATGTTGTTGAGACATGTACGATAACAACATTTAAAAGGCACCTGGACAGGTACATGGATAGGAAGGGTTTAGGGGGGTATGGGCCAAATGTGGACAGGTGGGACTACTGTGGATGGGGCATCTTGGTCAGCATAGGCAAGGGTCTGTTTCCGTGCTATATGTCTCTTTGAAGTGCCACAGTTTTGAATTCTTATCTCCGTAAAAGTAAAAAATATGCCTCGTATTAAAATATGCCTTGTAATAAAATATTAACGTTTTTCCTCGAAGTATGGAGAAATACTGACTACCAAAAGGTAGCTTTCAAGTTCAAATTCAAGTTCAAGTGAGTTTATTGTCATGTGTCCCTGATAGGACAATGAAATTCTTGCTTTGCTTCAGCACAACAGAACATTGTAGGCATTTACTACAAAACAGATCAATGTGTCCATATATTATAATATAAATATATGCACACAGCTTTCATGTAGATGCGGGAATTGCAAGGTGAAAATAAGAATCTAAATGGCAAAATGCAGAATAAGCACTTTTTATGTTCAATGATGTTGAATAATTTTCAAATATAATGTACAATAATTTTTACTTCAGTGATAAACACTAATAATTTGAACTTAAGCGGCATGAAAGCCACGTCTTGGATCTCTGCGCTCTGCACTTGTTCCCTTGTACCTGTCAAATCTGAGCTGTGCCTGAATTTTTGTCCCCTGAATTTTTATAACATTAAAGTGAGTGGGCAGTGTCGGCATATTCTGAAAATGGTGTCCTTTTGGTAGTCATGCATTTTTGTTTGCTAATTTTGCGCTGTTTATGCTCTGATCATTCTAAACTCATCAGTCTACGCATCTGAGGAAGGGTTTCGGCCCGAAACGTCGCCTATTTTCTTCGCTCCATAGATGCTGCTGCACCCGCTGAGTTTCTCCAGCAATTTTGTGTACCTACGCATTTTAGAGGCCCTGTCCCACTTACGTGATTTTTTTCGGCGATTTGCCGGAAACCCGTCATAGTCGCAGCAGGTGGTCGAAAATTTCCAACATGTTGAAAATCCAGTGGCGACCAGAAGAAGGTACGACTCTTTGGGCGACTACTCACGACCAAACAGGCGTCACGTGTCGACATGTCACGGGGTGACGCCTGGATGGTCGTGAGTAGTCGCCCAAAGAGACGTTCCTTTTTCTGGTCGCCGCTGGATTTTTAACATTTTGAAATTTTTCGGCGACCTGCTGCGATTATGACGGGTGCCGGCAAATCGCAGAAAAAAATCGTGTAAGTGGGACAGGCCCTTTACCTTACCTTCGAGTACCTTTCCTGCATTGGTATTGATTTCTCATTGTCACTTGTGAGGGAAATACAATGAAAAGCTTTGCTTTAAGCTACCCAGTCAAACCATACTATACATAAGGACAATCAAGCCATACACAGATACAGCAGATAGTGCAAAGAAAAAAAAATATCAGAGTGCAGAATATGACGTTTCAACATAATAGCATTGTGGCCCTGTCCTACGATCATTCCAAGAGATCTCCCGAGTTTAAAAAAAAATCAAACTCGTGGTAAGCACGGAGAATTAATGTATGTCGGAGCTCGGGGGCGTCTCTTAGCGGCTCGTAACGCTAACGGCAGGTACTCGGGAAGACTCGCTAACGGCAGGTAAACACAGGAAGATTTTTCAACATGGTGGAAAATGTCCACGAGAGCCCCGAGTACCGACGAGTGGCCATTACCGTAAATCTCCGAGTTCAAATCGGGGCAAACTCGAGAGAGCTCTTGGAATGAACTAGCACCGTGGGACATGGTTTTTACAGTTAGAGAAAGTGCAGATAAAACAAAGTCCAAGATTGATTGATTGATTGATACTATATTGTCACATGCACTTGGCACAGTGAAATCCTTTATTTTGCCTACAATACACAAGCAAATAAAGAGTGGCCACGCATAGGGTGCCGACAAGGTTACAAAAGTATTCCATATAGTCCCGATGATCGCTCTTCCTTCCCACCTCCTCCAACCCGAGTCACCTTTGTCCTCTGCAGTGTGGCAGGTTGGAAGATCAGGGCTACACCCAAGTTTACGGGAGTTATGGGAGTAATCTGATAACAGCGAGAAGAACGGAAAGGAATCTGAAGAAGTCTCCCCACGCGAAACGTCACCCATCCTTATTCTCCAGAGATGCTACTTGACCTGCTGAGTTACTCCAGCACTCTGTGTCTTACAGTGGGAAGAAGCTGTTCCTGAATTGGGTGCCACGTGCTCTCAACGTTTTGTATCTCCCGCTTGACGGCAGAGGAGGGAAAAGTGAATGGGTGGTCCTTAATTATGTTGCCTGCTTTCCTGTGGCAATGTGACGTGTAGATCGGAGGCTGGTTTGTGTGATGGTCTGGGCTGTGTCCACAACTCTCTGCAATTTACTTCAGTGAAGAAAAAGATTGTAGGAAAAAAAAATGATATTACTTTACCAGGAAGTTTGTGCTGCCGGTACTGGCAGTACTTTATTAAACATTTCTCAACCTACACTGACACTTCCAATGCATAATCCAGATCTCTGTTCCTGTATGTCTTGAGAGCTGCACCATTTTATTTTGTGTCTCATTTATGCCAACATTGTCACTTTATAATTCTTGGCATTAGATTTCCACATGAAAAATACATTTTTGCATTCATGATTTACTGTGTAGATGATTCATTTTGACATCCCCTAATACTCCGACCATCAGGGACCCCAGTCTGCAGCCAATTTGATTTGCTCCATGCGATATTCCGAAATGTTTGCGAGTACTGACGTCAAAGGCTATGGAAGCAGACAACATCCCAACTCTAGTTTCTCAGCTCTTTGTCCCATATTTGCACCAACGCTGTGATGAGAAAAATAATTTGTGCGTTCGATCCGGATTGTTCCAGTTCTGATAGTGGCATCGACCCAGTAATGTGGAAAATTGCCCTGGTTTTAACATAATATACTTGCCAATCGATGGTTGGGTTACCAACCTTACTCATCGATGCCTGGTGTGTGTTTCATCAAGATCATTGGGCTCCAGATCTCATCTTGGTCCTGCCCCTCCTCTCTTCCAGGCTTCTCTCACCCATTCGCCCCACCCACAGTGTTTGATCCATTTGCAACTCCTCAGCAAATTATATACCCGTGCCTGCATGCAGCAGGATCTGGACAATATTCAGGCTTGGGTCATGGTGCCACAGATATGATCGGTAATGACCAACTCAACAAAAAAACCAAGAGTAACCACCTACCCTTATGTGCAACGACTGTACCAGCACTGAGACCCCACTGTCAGCATCCTGGGTGTCACAACTGGCCTGAAACTAAATGAACCAGATACATAAACAACGTCTGTACAAGAGCAGGTAGTCACTCTGAGGAGAGTGACTCACCTCTTGACATCTCATCTACTATCTACAAGACTGAAGTTTATTCTGCACCACCATTTAGTTTATTTTACACCCCTTCTTCTCTATTTCATCACCTTGTAGAGTTTCTGTGTAATATGTGCATAATTTATATTTTTGTGTGTCCTCTAAGTTTACGTGTCTCGTCTGTGATTCTGCTCCCAGCAAGATTTTCATTGTACCTGTACTTCACCGCACTTCTGCATAATTGATTTTTGGTTAATTGATAAATAAACACCTTTTATGCTACTTCTGCTTGGTTTCAGCCCGAAACGTTGCCTATTTCCTTCGCTCCATAGATGCTGCTGCACCCGCTGAGCTTCCCCAGCATTTTTGTGTACCTTCGATTTTCCAGCATCTGCAGTTCCTTCTTAAACATTGGCTTGAGTTAACTGGCGGGATATCAAAACAATGAGATTTTAGAATATTGGATTGATTTGCTATTCATTTGTTCAACTTTTACATACGCTTTTGTTCATCAAACTTGTCTAAAAATATTTGGGACCGTGCCCATTTGGTAAATAATTTCCATCCAATTATGCTTCCATGTTGCGCCTCAGGTTATCTTTTTATCTTTAAATATGATATATAAGTTGACGCAATATTAATTTGGCGCAGAATAGAAACGGCAATGCATACTCATTCTCCACTCTCTCACTTGGAGCTGTGTGTTCTGGCAACATACTTTAACCTTTGCCTCCTGTTATTGGCATCATTCTATTCCAATACCAAAACAGTAGGGAGAAAATTACTGACTGCCGGTGATTCAATCTTCAAGCATTTTTTTTTGTGTGTCAATCTTCCTGCTGGGTTCATTGAAGCATTTTATTTCAGTTGAGGATTTCCCATTTTGGCTGGTCAAAATCATTTTTTTTTAAATATATGCTGCTTCATAAGCCTATTGCGTAACCTTGTATTTCAGGAACGAGTCTGGTTTCTAATTACTGTAGTGAATCAGGGAGTCACAATGAAGATAGACACAAAATGCTGGAGTAACTCAGCGGATCAGGCAGCATATCTGGAGACAAGGAATGGATGACGTTTTGGGTCGAGTCTCTCCTTCACACTTCATAATGCATTCTGAGTTGCTCCAGCATTTTGTGTCTATCTTCGGTTTAAAGCAGCATCTACAGTTCCTTCCTACAACTCTCTGATTCCCATCTATCCCATTACCCCTCTTATTTCACTGTAATCAACTTCTTTCCCTAATCCCCTGCTATCTTTGCCAGTACGTCTCCCCTTTGTCTGCATACTTGTGCAGTGATTCTATACATGCACTGCTGATACGAGTGACTTGGTACCAAATTACGTTGTAGTACTGTTGGGCGCAAGGCCCTATGAAGGTTGATGTTTAGGTGACAGCTTTCACCTGTTGATCTGGACAAGTTGGAGCCAAACGCAGCAGTGGTGCCCCTTATCTGTGGAAGTTGCGGCTGCTTGCCAGTGTAAACAAGACAGATGGAGGCTGTTGTTTTTATTAAGCAGCAGGACTACGTCTTGTATAGATTCCAGCATTTCTTCGACAAAGTCTCAAAGCAGCCTAGAAGATTATTTTATATATTTGCGAACAAATGGACATTCAGAATTCAAATAATTGTTTGGTAGAATAGTATAATTGTTTATTTGCAAAACAGCTTAGAAAGTTATTTATTTTAGATGCGATACATACGAGGAGTTGTTAAGTATTTTTTGATAAGTTCATTGCAAATGGCTCCAAGAGACCATTGATTTCTGTCATGTGTAAATATATCTCCTTTTGATGGGATTATCATCAAAATGATCAAGGTACAAGATCGGCAATACAAGAAAAATAATCAGATGCTGCTGCACCCGCTGAGTTTCTCCAGCTTTTTTGTGTAACCTTCGGTTCTCCAGCATCTGCAGTTCCTTCTTAAACACAAGAAAAATAATGTTCAATTAAACCACTAGTTTAGTATAGTTTAGAGATATAACATGGACCCCTTTGGTCTACCGAGTCCACACCGACCATCAATCGCCCAGACACTAGTTCTATGCAATCCCAGTTTTGCATTCTGCAACTAAGGGCAATTTACAGAAGTTAATTAAACTACAAACCTGCTCCACTTTGGAATGTGGGAGGAAACCAGAGCACCTGGAGGAAACCCGCATGGTCACAGGGGGAACATACAAACTCTGCACAGACAGCACCCATAGACAGGGTCGAATCCGGGTCTCAGGTGCTCTAAGGCAGCAGTTTTACCACTGTGCCACCCTATGTGCTGTTTTAAATGGTAAATGTACTTCCAACTGTTCTTTATCTTCCTTCACCCTGCATATAGAACTTACATGAAAGATGTATAGATTTATAGGCAATAACAAACAGCTAAAAAGTTAGCACACAAAATTTAATAACTTTTCTTCCAGTTACTTATTTCTTAATCCTGGAAAGTTTATTTACCATCAGTGTCAATTTTCAAATACTGTGCTTATGTACGATCACGTTTTGGAAATGCCTATATCAAAAATTGTTTGCTTAGTTAAACAGAAATTTTGTTTTAATCTGGTTAGCATATTTTTATCTCATCTCAATAACCCCACTTTTGTTTTCTCCGGGGTTTTAGTGAAATCTTCTGATGCCCTGGTCGAGCTTTGCATCATAATGTTAAATGGATCAAAACTAAAACTACCATCTCGACAGTCAGGATCTGTTCTAGGTTGTACTTGTGGGAGGGCTGAAATGCTTCTCAGCCTTGGGAATGTTAAACCTGTCCTCATTATCCATGTAAATGTAAATATGGGGAACATAAACAGCCAAAGTTTCTGATTTAAAAAAAGATACAAAGTGCTGGGGTAAAACTCAGCGAGTCGGGCAGCTTGGAAGATGTTACTCCAGCACTTTGTGTCTTTTTCTTTTTGTCAACCAGCATTCCCAGTTCCATGTTTCTACAAGGTTTCTGATTATGGTTTAACGCTACATGGGAGTGCACCCAGATATCAGATGGAGTTGTCGTTTTGGAATTAAACTTGGTTTAAGCTCAGGCATGAAGACTGACGATTTGGTGAAGTACTGGCCAGTGACGGGTGGCGGTACTTTGTCTGACTAGAATCACCAACTTCAAAAGTGGAGGTGGGGGGAAATGATGGAATGTAAATCAACCCTACCACATGAATTTATGACTTCATCTTTGATTGGGATTGCCAGCAGGCTATTATTTTAAACTGAATTATTTCTGTTATTAGTCAGAAACTAATTCAGGAAATGATTAGTTTCTAACTGAGCTTGTCATGTTTTATGGATGTGTTCTCATACAATGCAAGGCGAATCACAATGCACCAATTATACCTGGTATCTGCAGTGTGAAACTGAAGATTTCAATGACAAAAAATATAGATGAAAAGGGAACTGAAAAATTACAACTTCCTCCTTCACTCACAGCAAAAGACCAATATTCTGAGGGTTGCCTATAATGGAGACTTACGGAATAGGTTTGCAAATATGGACGTTGTCAGCCTTGGCCATGTCTCAACAAGTGCTCAACTTGTGTAATAAGTCCACATCCGTCACTCATCCCTTCTGCAATCTGTAGGATTTAAGGGCTAAACTAGTGTCTTTCAACCTTCATTCTTTTGTAGCCTTCTCAATCTTAAGTGATGGTCGTAGGCCTATCATTTGGATTTATATGTTTTAATCGTTCCAACAAGATGAGTGTAAATTTCAATAATGTTCTTGTCTGGGAAATGTTTCTGCTGCTATATTTTATCCATAGAGATAAAAGCAAAGATCTGAGAGCATTGCTTACTCTAAAATGTTGTGTGAGGTGCCATGCAGTTAAACTCATGGATTGATAATGAATGGGCAGTGCAGAAAAATAATCAGTGTCATATTGGATATTCCAGATGTTCTAGAAATCACTTAGCTGCTTTAGTATGAAGGGTTTCAGCCCAAAACGTTGCCTATCTCCTTCGCTCCATAGATGCTGCTGCACCCGCTGAGTTTCTCCAGCATTTTCGTCTACCTTCATTACTTTATTAACTGCTTTTCCCATTTGTTTGCTATAAATCAATTGACCTGTAAATTGTAGTCCCTTGTGTTTTTTTGTGCTGGATATAGTAGATTTTAGAATATTGTGGTTCATGGGTATAGCTAGAAATAAAGAGACGTGCGGGTGTGTTTTACTAAGAATGCTATAAATGACCTGCGCTGCCTACAAGCGTTGTTCACTTGTAGTTTTCTGCTGTTCTGTTTCGTCATCGTTTACATGCACCTAAACATAACTGCAAGTTTCTCACATTTCCTGACAACATAGAAGGAGGCTAAAGATAGACACACAATAATGGAGTAACTCTGCGGGACAGGCAGCAACCCTGGAGAGAAGGAATGGGGACGTTTCGGGTCGAGACCCTTCCTCAAACGTCACCCCTTCCTTCCCTCCAGAGATCCTGCCTGTCCCACTGATTTACTCCAGCATTTTGTGTCTCTTCGGTTTAAACCAGCATCTGTAGTTCCTTCCGACACGTAGAAGGAGGCTATCTGTCCTGTCAAATCTATGCCAACACTCTGATTCCCGTCTGTCCCATTACCCCTCATATTTCCCTGCAATCAATTCTCCTGCTACCCACCTACCCTCCAGCACGTCTGTGGAAGGTGGGAGGAAGCTGAAGCAGTGGAGAGAATATGCAAACTCCAAGCGGAAGACACTCGAGGTTAGAATTGAAGTCTGGTCACTGAAGATATTTGCCAGCTGTTGAGTCACGATGCTGGCCCCTATCGGTAATCAGGAATCAGTCTCAAAATCACAGGTCATTAGCTGAGAATGCTGGTTAAACTGTTTTGTTGAATGCAGTACGAACTATTTTTAAATTGAAGTTAAATCAAAATGTAACATAATCCTAAAACAACCTCTCGTGGCGCCTCTTGTCCAGATGAGCACTTCACAGATGAATGAAGGGTTACAACGATGGTACCTCGGGCCACCGTGAAAATGAAGTTGCAAACCTATATTTTGAAGAAGGGGTTAAGTAATGATGAGGCAACATAGTTTATTCTGCATTGAAACAATAACTAATACATACTATGCATTTTAGATTTGTTTAAGATTCTTCAGCCAATGTTTTAATGTTTTCTTCTGTTGTCCACATCCAGGGGGAAAGAGTATGAAAGCTCACTGGAAGCCAAAGCTCAGATCCCAGATTCTCCCTTCAAAGCAAAGTAAGTGCCATTTAAATAGATAAGGCTCATTTAACATGTAAACAGCAATTAAGCCGGTGTGAGTAATGGTGGCTAGCTTCTCCATCTGCAAGTCCACATTAGAGACTATGTGTGGGAAGGAACTGCAGATGTTTGTTTAAACCGAAGATAGGCACAAAGTGCTGGAGTAAATAAAGAGGCAGCATCTCTGGAGAGAAGAAATGGGTGACGTTTTGGATCCAGACCCTTCTTCAGACTGAGAGTCGGGGGAAAGGGAAACGAGAGATATAGACGGTGATAATAATAATAATAATAACTTTATTTATAAAGCGCTTTTAGACAACATCAGTTACCACAAAGTGCGGTACATGGGAAGTCAACAAAAAGTTATTACAAACTACTAAAACCATTAAGACGACAGGACTATAAAAACAGTAAAAATTAAAAGACATTAAAAGCACTAAAAACAGGAACAATGTCTCAGCCAGTGTCGAAAGCCAGTGAATAAAAGTGAGTTTTTAGGGAGGTTTTTAGGGAGGATTTAAAGATGGACAGTGAAGGGGCCTGTCTGATCTGCAGCGGCAAGGTGTTCCAGAGTGCCGGGGCAGCAACAGAAAAGGCTCTATCCCCTCTGAGCTTCCGCTTAGACCTTGGTACCTCAAGGAGCAGCTGATCTGCTGACCTGAGGCACCGGGCAGGAGCATCTAGGTGGAGCAGCTCAGAGAGGTAAGGCGGGGCAAGGCCATTCAATGATTTAAAAACAAATAAAAGAATTTTAAAATGAACTCGAAAGTGCACTGGGAGCCAGTGAAGGGAGGCCAAAATTGGCGTAATGTGCTCCCTCTTTCGAGTTCCGGTTAAAAGGCGAGCGGCAGCATTTTGGACCAACTGGAGACGAGCCAACGTAGCTCGTGAGACTCCAGAGTAGAGTGCGTTACAGTAATCCAGCCGAGATGAAATAAAGGCATGGATTACTGTTTCAAAATGCTGCCGCTCGTGATGTGGAGAGATATAGAACAAATTAATTAAAGATATGCAAAAAAGTTACAATGATAAAGGAAACAGCTGTTTAGCTGATGTGTATCTAATATAAACAAATATTTGCAGAAATACACCACTATTTTCATCCAGCAGGAAATAACTGTTAACTTTATGGAGCTGAGGACCTTACTTAGAAAAAGAAAGGGTTAAACAATTTATATTGGAATGGCAAAATCTTTGAGAAAAGGGTTGAGAAGCAGGTGAAAGGACGCTGGCAGGATAATCCAAACTGCTGTATCATGTTTTTAAGGCAGTTACTGGCCAATGATAATGGATGAGTATGAAACTGAAGACCTAAAGAGAAGGGGCCATTTGCTATTTGCTATGTAGATACCAGAAATCTGACTGCCAGCTCTATGGAAGTGCAATAGATCAACAGTATTGAGAATTTCTTGCAGATTTGATGATTATAAAGAGGAAGGTGTACTCCTGCTTCTCCTGTATGTATTATTTAATATAGATGCTGTAATGGAACAAAGCAATTGCACAAATTGATTTGTTTAAGAAAGAACTGCAGATGCTAGAAAAACTGCAGAGTCTGAAGAAGGGTTTTGACCCGAAACGTCGCCTATTCCTTCACTCCATAGACGCTGCCTCACCCGCTGAGTTTCTCCAATATTTTTGTCTAGCACAAATTGATTTAGTTTGCTTCTTTGTTAGGAAAACTTAAATTAGCCATGTAAAGTGGTACTGAGTCATAGAGAAGAAATCAGCTGGACAATTACATTTAGTCACAACTGCCCTGGAGTTAGTTGCGGGGTAAGAACCCAGTCTGAAGGAGGGTCTCAACCCGAAACGTCACCCATTCCTTCTCTCCAGAGATGCTGCCGGCTCCCCTGATTTACTACAGGATTTTGTATCTCTCTTTGATGTAAACCAGCATCTGCAGTTCCTTCCTACACACTGGGATAAGAAGTGATAGCAACTGGAGGCCCCGCTTCTGATCACCATGAAGTGGCCTCTGCTGAGAATTAAATCTGTGTAGCAGTCTTAGGATGAGGGCAGATTTTGCAAGATTGTGATGCTTCCCATGCAGTGTAGTCGGAACACTGACTAAATACTCGCACGGCAACTTGAATGAAGGGCTGCTGGTGACTACAAAGTGAGGGCAAGGAACGGGTTAGTGTTAGAAGCCACGATGCTCTCTGTATTTACAACTGATAGATGTAAAATTGGTGGGAAAATAATTAGAACTAAGCAATCTGACTTTAAAGGCAATTAAACTTCTTTACCCAAGTTTATCAAAACAATTAAACGTTCATTAAAAATTAAAGCCAATTTTGTATCCTTTCTGAAACTTTATGGCCTTGTCTGTAGAAACTGTGATGGAGGAGTTCAGCACTCTGAGGAAGTCCAATTACAATGAGAGAGATTCATTTTATCCAGGTTCATGTTATTTCAACTGAATTCACCTTAATTCCACACTCAAACTGTCAGGTTTTGCAGCTGCTTTGGATTAATTTTTCCAGTTATGTTATCAAAGCATGATACCTTAATGAGGTAGATGCAGAATTAAAAATCAACAGAATTGCTGTTCGTTGTTTCTACTTTTCCTTCATAGTGAGGTTCAACATTTATGTCATGTTGTTACTTGTGGGCGGAGCACCAAGGCAAATTCCTTGTATGTGAATATTTGGCCAATAAACTTACTTACTTATGTACTTGTTTGTTTACAGTAAGCTGAGTGACCGTAAAAACGTTCCCATTGTTGCACTGTGTTGAAGCATAGTCAGAATTTCAAACATGAAATTGTCACCCCATCCAATGTGTCATAAATAGAACCCCAAGACACACAGCGAAAATTGCAATGAAACATCTACTTTCCATTTATAACTAACCTTCCTTACTTGTGTTAACTATTTTTCTGTTGCAGAAGAGTGTTGAGGAATATGAAGGTTTTTTATCATCCTTTCTGTTTAGTACCACATGCAGTAAAGAGTTGATCAGAGATCAGAATTCCACCCTCTGGGTTTGCAATTCGAATAGATAAATTGGCTGCCTTAAGTTTCATGGTCCCAAAATGCATATGCTTCAAGCATTTTCTCATTCTATGTGAGATTTCCTGTTCTCAATTTTAATCCCTATTCTGGCACTGTCACTTTTGAAAGTTTCTACTGGCAGTGTGAGACCTGCCTTTGCCAGCAGTTATAGCTTAACTGGTTAGGAACTCCGATTGCCATCTGCCGAGGTAAATTCAAAAAGTAAGTAGTATTAAAAACAGGCAAGACTAGTATTTATATCGTTTCATTGATAAATGCCTATACTGGCATTCTGCTCAGAATATCTTGTGTGTGCATTATGAAATGTTTCCTGGAGCTCTGTGTATCTACCATTCACGCTAAAATGTCCCTCCGCACTTTGCCGATGATTTCATTGAGGAAAAATTAAATTAAATACTGTACTCTGAAGTAACTTTTCCTTTACAAATCTATTTTCGTACTCCTTTGATTAATTGATAGTTAAGTACTCAGTCACCGCATAGCTGATCAAAGACTCAAAACTAATTCCTCACAATTAAAGTCATAGAATTATGTTCATTGTTCTACAGGAGGTAGGTTGGGAATCTATTAATCATAAACTATAATTTCACCAGCTTTATACAATTCATTGTCTCAATTGTCAACGGGAAACTAGCCTGAGATAGTCACTGTAAAATTCTATCAACTCGAAGAGCCACTGTATCTTAATCCCAGCGCATTTGATATTCTTCTTCCTGTTATAAGGACAGTGGTAGCTGTCATTTAAAATAAAAAGATTTGCATGAAAGCCTGAGGGGGAGCTCAAGATTATGATTATCATTTGCACAAGAGTACAAAGAGTTCTCTTTTCTCACTGTCTCAATACTTTTACAATAAAATACTGACAGGAGATATCATAATTCAGCTATTAAAATATGAGGGACCTAATGGTGCCATAACGTGTGCTTCAATTGAATCACCACTACTAATTCAGAAATGGTACGTTAAACAAGTGAATCATTTTGTGGGATTTTTTTTTTCTGGCTGGAATCGGTGAAAAGCTGCGATATTGAATGGCACTGCTGGCTGCTTCACCACTGTAGGTTTCCTCATAGTGCAATGTGAATTTACAGAAATCTCTGCTTTAAGTGTCGAATAGGTCAGGAGGACACATTATTGGCAACAATGCTGAATACAAGATTCAACTGTCAGCTCCTTATGCCGGTAATATAGCAACCCTTCCATCCTATGTGAATGGATTGGAGTGAGAAAAATAAGTTTGTGAAAAGTTTCTTTTTGAAGCCATAATATGAGAGGTTCCACTGGGACACTCAACACTCTGTCATTGGCTGGGGTCAGAGTAGGCATATAGTTTATGTACCCGAGAGCCCTTTTGACAGGTGAAAGCTTTGTTCAATGAAATGCTTCGAGCTGAGCTTTTGGCAGTAAGGTTTATTAAAACCAGTACCCTTGAAGTATGAAAAGCATCCCACCCGTAGACTTCACACACCACAGAAAGTCCCAAAGCATTTCACACGCCATAAATTACTCGAGAGTTTAGATTAGTTTGCCGTTCTGTCTTCCACTGAAGGCAAGCAAGGATTCTAGTTGATTATTATGATCACGGAAGGAGGAATGTTTGCCGGGGAGTTGAAGAACATCATGGAAATCTATATCAGTTGCCTGATCCATCATATATATCACCGTCTATATCTCATTCCCTTTCCCCTGACTCTCAGTCTGAGGAAGGGCCTCAACCCGAAACGTCACCTATTCCTTTTCTCCAGAGATGCTGCCTGACCTGCTGAGTTATTCCAGCTTTTTGTGTCTATCTTCGGTTTAAACCAGCATCTGCAGTTCCTTCCTACGCAAGATAGACAGAGCCTTTGTTTAGTACCTCATACATGGGACAATGCTATCAGAAATGTAACAGTGGTGTATCATAATAGATAATATATTCAGCATCAAGCACTTGACTCGGTGCCAGCAATTAGGAAATGCAGATATTGTCTTGAATTCTCGAAATGCAGGCAAATGCAAATACATTTGGCATTGTGGTTGAATTAATATTTGATTGTGACACTCAAACAAAGGTGAAGTGTAATCATTTTTGTGTTGGGTTTGAGGAATCATTAAGCCCTCATTGATAGTTTAATGAGCTTTAATTGATAGCAAAAAAGGGAAAATATATGCCAAACACCATTAGTAAGGATTATTGAATTTCTATTCTCAGGAACGTTACTATTCAGACGTGTTGAGTGAAACCGCGCAGTTTCTCAAGGAAAAGTAAATCATTCTTGAAAATGATAGGGTCGCAAAAAAGAAATTGGGGGAAGAATCTGCAGGTGTTATTGATCCAAAGCACTAACAGAAAATGCTGGACTTACTAGGCAGGTTGGGCAGTGTCAGAGAAAGCTGATGTTTTTGGTTAAAGATCCTTTCTTGCAAAAGAAGATTGGACTTTTTTGCCTTCCATCACAGTGAGGAATGTGGGGAATCCGCTGATGGTGGATGTGTATGTTAGCGTTTATGTAGTTGTGTGTTTTGATGATTTATTTCGTATGGCTGTGTGGTAATTCGTATTTCACTGTACCTTAATTGGTACAAATGACATTTGAAACCTTTATGACTCTATGAGATTACCTTGCTTTCTGGACATTCGAGTTATGACAATTTGTCCTTGCAGAACTTACCACCCACATCTAAAATTTGAGATGCAGACTGTAAATTTGTTCTCATGGAATTTATGTGAAAATAGTAAATGTCAATGCAACATTTATAATTTTGAAATTATTTTTTTCACACGTGTAAATAACATGACATCACAATCTGTTCCTTGTGTAGGCACACAACCTCCTGTAACTCTGTGGTCACCTGTAAAGAACAGAGGAAAGTACTGCACAGGAATTGGCCCTTTGGCCCATGTTGTTTGTGCCAAACATGATGCCTGGTGAAACCAACTTCACCTGCCTGTATATGTTCCATATCCCTCTATTCCCTATACTTCCATGTGGCTACATAAAAGTCTCTTAAATGTCGGTATCGTATCTGCCTCCACCACCACCTTGGTAATGCGTTGCAGGCACCCACCATTTCTCTGACTCCTCTCCTAATATTATATACTTCTATCAAGTCTCCCTTCCACCTCTGATGTTGCAATGGATTATCTGTTTACATTCAGCAATGCAACCATGTGTAG
Source organism: Leucoraja erinaceus (assembly GCF_028641065.1). NCBI lineage: Eukaryota > Metazoa > Chordata > Chondrichthyes > Rajiformes > Rajidae > Leucoraja > Leucoraja erinaceus. The sequence continues at coordinate 5,594,680 of NC_073412.1, read as the reverse complement.
TTTACATCATTGGAAGTAACTTTTAGTTAGCCTTAATATATGCAAAATATTAGTCATAAATGGGTGATGTTGTTCATTTCTTTCTTGGCAGAGAAGATTTCATAATTCTAGGAATGTAGCATCACATCTGCTGACTGCCCTTTGATTGAACACTTTCTAATGTTGTAATAGTCTAAAAGAGTGCATTGTATAAGAATCTTGAAAGTTCATGCCAGCACTCTCTCAGCCCTGAAGATCTAAATTATTAAGGCAATTCATAGAACTCTGGCCATTGTCCAAACATCTACTTATCGATCCCCCTATCTCTCCCCCCCCTTCCCTATCATCTGTATCGACTCACTCGGCTTTGTCCTGCCCCTCTCTTCCAGGTTCCTGTCCCGGCCCCCCACAATCAGTCCGATCCATGTTCTCCAAAGATGCTGCCTGACCTGCTGAGTTACTCCAGCACTTTGTGTATTTCTTTGTAAACCAGCATCTGCATTGCCGTGTTTCTCCTAACCAAGTGTACGTTTGACTCCAAAGTATACTGCTGTGAGCAGCCCATCTTGGGCAGTAGGACCAATTGCAAGACTCTGGTTACTATTTGATGGATGTGTCCATTGATTTGCTTTAACTGGCTAAGTGGACTCGACCCCAAACTGAATAAACGATGACGAACAAGCTCTGGGATAAACTGCGACCATGCAGCCAACTCAGCTTCTCATATCCTTCTTTGGCTTCTGAGCTGGTCAAAGGTTTACGTAAACTGTGCGACTGCCGACATCAAGAGTCAGCTGCCTCCTTGAGATGTTTTATGTTCTGCTAATTACACGTCCTGTAGAAACTGCCGTTATTTTGTGGTTTCTGAAAATTAGGAAAAGCACAAACCGTACAATTGAAATACAAAAAATGTGAAATATTAATTGGGGTCATAGTTAGATGAGAACTGATACATTGAAAGAAATTTGGAAGCATAATAAATATAGTTTATTAAAATATTGTCCAAGATTTTGTTTTACTCAATTGGCTTTTGTAAAGCTAACATCAAAATGTTGTTTTGGTGCTGAAAGCCTATTATTAATTGTACATTGATTGCAAAAGATCTATTTATAGACCTTGTTCACCAGATTGGTGATTTCAATTTAGCTCATTCCATGCAGCCTGTTTTCCAGTCACAGAATACTTTATCAAAATAAATATGCTAACAACCTCCAATTAAAGCTGACCACATAATTTAGATTCTGAAGAGTTGCTCGTGCAACTCGTGGCTTTATTGTGGGGCAGTTTCCTTCCATTTAGAAGGTCAAGCTGAGCGAGAGGGTGTACAAATTCAATTTCCAACCAATTAGTTCAGGCAGCCTCAGTGCCTCGAACTAATAGATGCACGTCTTAGATGAATGAGAAGCCGTCAGTGGCATTTAAATGAGATTCTAAATTAAAACATATTCTGAACAGATGATCTACTGCATTGAACAGACTCCAAGACTCTTGTGCCTTGTCCAATTAAAATCAGGCTGGTTCAATAGTGCTTTATATGTCACATATGCTACTGCGCGGTGAAATTCCTTTTGCATATATTACACATGTGGGCGCCACCACTTTAGACGCCATTATTCAAAGTCCAAAGTCGGGTCGGCCCATCTGCCCATCATTGCATTCCTATTCCTGCTAAGTATCTCTAATAGAAATCCAAAACTGGTTGCTACCTCTACATTTTTCAAAAATAAAAAATTCTCATCCATCTTGTGGGTATCATTATAAGTATAGCAGTATTAATTCCTGCTTGACATGCATCATATTGTACCATCGTACATTTTTCCCACCTTTCTTTCATCTTTGAGCAGCTCTTAAAAATATACATGTGACCAGCTTTCAGATACCTTTCCTAATATGTCTTTACGTAGCTCTGATTGCTGCTGTGAATCACCTTCTCTCATTTTATTGTACAGAAATCCATACTATTGTTCAATCCACATTTTGATGGTAATTGCTCCATTTTGTAATTGGATGTGGAGGGAATTCTGATTGTGTGTCTATCTCAGGTTTAAACCAGCATCCGCAGTTCCTTCTTATACCTTGTCCTTACCTTTATTCTGCATGCCTGCTTCAGCTAGTGTTAATTTGAATATTAATTGGTAATAAAATACTTTGGTTGATGCATTTTTTAATGCTAGGTTGTTCGATCATGTTTCATGAGCTGTGGAAGGCAACCAGGGTTCTCGTGGTGAAACTAATGGAATCATTCCAAATGTTTATTTAATACATTGATTTCCTGCAAAGTGTCCCTCTGTAACTTGGGGAAATGTGCATTTGGTTAGGATAGCCATGTGGCTGCTTGGGATTCACCCATAGTTTGTATTTCAGGGAACATCTGTGTGGAATGAACTTCCAGTGGAAGTGGTGGAGGCAGCTTCGATTTTATCATTTAAAAATAAATTGGATAGGTATATGGTCGGGAAAGGAATGGAGGGTTATGGTCTGAGTGCAAGTAGATGGGGACGAGGTGAGAGTAAGTGTTCGGAACGGACTAGAAGGGCCGAGATGGCCTGTTTCCGTGCTGTAATTGTTGTATGGTTATATCCCTGTTTAATTTAGTTCGAGAAATTGCCTCGTTTTCTATCCATTGTCTGTAATCTTGAGGAATCCTCTTATTACTCTCTCAAACTGACCTAGGCAGTCTTGCAAGGATCGAAGCTGTAGGAATGAGCAAGGAGTGTACAGCCAAAAAGATGGCCAAATGAATGCTGCATTATTAACCATTTTACTGAGATGGAAACCAGGACTGTGTTCAAGGTCACATCCCCTTGATTTACTTCCAGGAAATCTCTTAATCGGATTCAAATCAAAGCCCTTGGAAGGTTGCCTGTGAAATCCTTCCATATTGACCAACATGCTTATACTTTCCACAGCAGATGATGGTCTGTATTGCAGATCTAACTTCAACTCCCCGGACATCGTCTTAGTAAATACCAAAAATGCACATAGATTTTGGAATGCTGAATAAACCCATATATAGCTTGTCAACCTCAATCCCAAGCAGTAATTGAAGAAGAAAAAATGGGGAACACTTTAACATTTATTTCATGTCACATTTGAATTTCAAACTCATGTTCTAGAGCATATCTTCGAGATGATCTGAAAGGAACCCAGGCTCTTATGCAGTTCCAACGTACTCTTACCTGGATATTAGACTTGATAACAGAAATTAAATATCTCCTTCTTAGGTTTCCCTCGGTGTCATTTGAGTGGAGGCTAATGAAGCCAATGTACACTGACTAGCAATGTTACAAAATTTTGAGATTTAAAAAATCAAGTCTGCAATTTATCCCATCAGATAAAGCATAACAATAAGTTTAATTTGACACCAAATTCACTTTCATATCTCAAGTATTAAAAAAGTTATGGCCATTTTCATACTCGGAAATTAGCATCTTGTTCCCTATTGATTTTCAATGGACATTACAAAAAAGCTGTGATCTTGGATAATCAAAGGCCCATTTCTTAAGGAAAGATTAACATTTTTAAATAACCTAAGTGTCCAAAGATTATTCACAAATAATTCACAATATAACATGATTTTTATATCTAATTTACATTAATTTATAGGCCAAATGGAAGGAATTTAGTGTTCAATTGCTGTAAATAAATGCCCATTTAAATCGGCTTTCTAGTGGGTTCATGTGGAACGCGCTGGTTTAGAACGTTGATATCGCGCTGGATTAGTGCCCTCAAATGCCGAGAAAAATACTGCGGGGTATAAAAAGCCCAAAATGAACTACTCGCTATAGATAACTTGATATACAGGGTTATATATATGCCCCATTTAATGTAAAAATAAGGTACATACCTTTAATTGTTTGCTTTATAAAACCCTGGGGCTGCGAGAGGTTGCGGAATCAGACAATAATTTAAAAACTATTAGAACTATATTATCGAGGCCTATAAAACTAATAATACCTTTTGCGACCGGGTCTTGCAGCGATTTTTCGTTAATGATTTACTAGGCTGAACATCTGCGATTAGTACAGCCTAGTAAAAATCGCGTTTTAAACCCGCCCCCTCCAAACAGCGCCAAAACGCGGACATGGCTGAGGGCAGAGTCCCAATGACGATTCAGGTACGTTTTGTAACATACCTACACTGACCCATTAGAGAGGTAGGAATTGCATACCAGGGAAGTAGTGTGGGAGGTGATGTGGCCTTTCCCCCATTTATGCTGGGCTTGGAAACTCCTGATGCGTGGGCCGATGATTGTCAATGCCATCAGGAATGCTGCCTTTCCATTTTGAGCTGCCACAGGCAAAGGATTCCCACGAATGTGGGCATTACACATTTTCAAGGAGGCTTTGAAAATATTCTTGGCATGAAGGAGCTCGAGATGGGGTAGCTGTTTCAGGAATCTAGTGTCATGTAAAGTTTAAAAGAAATGGCTAACCCAGTGTAAGCCAGTCAGAGATGTTAGTTGTGGAGAGCAGACTGATGTTGGGTCTACTACCTTGCCAGAAGATTGGAGGTTTTTTTGGAGAAGGCATTGGTGGTATCCCACTGACAGAAGCACACAAGAGAGTAGTGGCATCTGCTTCCCTCTCTGAAGCTTTGCCAGGTTTGACATCTATTCGTTTTCCTCAGACAGCCAAAATCTGCAATGAAGGCAATAGTGAATCTCTTCATCGATAGGTGGGTCCGGAAAATATATGAAGTAGTCTATTGTTTGTTATTGTTGCTTAGTGTTTGCCGAGTGGACAGATTGATAGTGGACCATTGTTTCTGCCCATGTTAAGTGTAAGACACATTCCTGTTTTGGCAAATAAGTCAATGATAACTTGTAGCTTGGGTCTGAACAGCACACGTTCGTTCATAAGAATCGCCTGGATATTGCAGTTTGTTGACTGAACTTGGGGTGATCGTGGTTCTGGAGTGTAAGTTGAATTATTTCTCATTCATACTGTAGATTTTTCTGACCTCCTTATGAAAGCTACCATTCACCAAATAATTCTGCCATCCCTACCTGACCAGTCATAGGCATAATTCTAATCTAATGTTACTTAGTTTGCCATGTGAATTGAACTGGTAAATCGCTCACTTTAAAAATAAATTATACTAAAAGACCCCACGGCTAATTTATTATAATAACTAATGTGATACGTGGCTTTGTCAGGGTCAATAACACCTTAAGACCCGGCTTCGGAGCTTCGGAGGCTCCGGCTGCAGGTCCCTGGTGGGAGACCGCTTTTCGGAGCTCCTGCAACGGCAACTTCTCCTGCCGGAATCGCGGGGTTAAATTACATGGAGCGGGGCCTAACATCGCCTGGCGCGGCTGGACTTACCATCGCCCGCCGGGGGCTTTAACATCGTGGGGTCCCAGTCGCCTTGACGTTGCAGTTGGACTGCTGGACCCTGGGAGAAGAGCAAAGGGAAGAGATAAGACTTTTGCCTTCCATCACAGTTGGAGATTCACTGTGATGGATATTTGTGTAAATTGTGTTAAGTGTGTGTCTTGGTTTTTTTTTTGTAATGTTAAGACTGGAGAAATGCAATTTCAGACCAAGCTGTTTGAATGACAATAAAAGGCATTTTATTCTATTCTATTCTAAACAATGAATTCTAAATTCTCTTCATGAGAGATTCCTCTTTATCCATTATTTTGCTTTAGCTGACCAGTGGTATAATTTAATGGAACACTTTATTCTTTGCATACAGACTGCAGAGGTTGGTGAAAGATCTTCTGAAGCAGCAGCAAGGACAGGATAGTGGGCCGTGGGCAAACAACAAGGTGTCATCTCTTGACAGGACACTGGGAGAGATCATCCGTATTCTGGAGAAGCAGGTACTTTACTTTGATGGTTTATGGAATAATGCGGGACAATGAAACAATATTTTTTTTCCTTTTTGCTGTAATATCATTGTATTTCTGCAGAATATCTGACAATTGCTGATGGTGCATAACAAGGTTTCCTCCTTTCATTTTGACTTACTTAGACTTAGTTCCTCCCACACATTGGGCAGCAAGCTTTCGCCATTCTGTTCGGTTATGTGGGACGTCTTTCATTTTGAGCACAATAATAAAAGAGTCTCCTAATTAGAAACTGTTCACGATGTGGTAGAATTGCACACAATGTCCCAATATTGTTCACATTTCAGAGACTGACCCAATGTTAAGTGTAAAGGGCCTGTCCCACTGTACGAGGTAATTCAAGAGCTCTCCCGAGTTAAAAACTCCTGGTAAGCACGTAGAATGTACGTAGCGGGTACATCGGAGCTCGGGGACGTCTCTCAAAGGCAGGCACTCTGGGAAACGCGGTAAGCTTGTGAAGATTTTTCAATGTGTTGGAAAATGTCCACGAGAGCCCCGAGTACCTACGAGCGGCCATTACCGTAATTCTCCTAGTTCGAATCAGGGGAAACTCGGTAGAACTCTTGAATTAGCTCGTACAGTGGGACAGCCCCATAAGAGTCAAGAGTAAGACTGTGATTGAGTTTGTACATTTTGATAAAAAGCGGTATGAACACTGGACTCTGAAGCATTAGATGACTGCTCTTACATCCCATCTCAAATGCTTTTTGCATTTCTTTGAAAATTGATGATGGTTACGGGTAACATTTTGGCAATCGCAAGTTTAATTCTGCAATTCATGAAAGGCAGGAGAATATTCTTAAACTGTGGCCCCCGGTTCTGGATTCCCCCATCATTGGGAACAGCATTTTGTGTCTATCTTTGAGTTACTGCAGTACTTTGTGCCTGAAACTTTGTGTTGGAAAAGTTTTTCCTCTTCTTCTTCTTGCGTATGGCGTACAGCCTAAAGTTGTAGGACAACGTGTTCTATTTGATCTTATTTGATTGTGCACGCCGGGTTGATTGCATTCGTCGGAACAGGGCGGACCACGTGAAGGTTGCAATCTTCCACCCCGGAAAAGTTTTTAAAAGATGCAATTAAACAGGCAACATTTCTTAAGTCGAGAATCAAGATACAGAAGCCAAATGCTGTACCACAAATGGTGTGAAAAGGAAGAGGAGAAGCATTGAAATATGGACATGAAAGAAGAAATTCTCAAGGCCACGAGGCCAGAAGCAGTTACAGCTGGGCAAATCCTTCAGGACTTAAACGGTCCAATTGAGGCCTAAATTTAAGGTTTGAGTGAAGGTCACTAAAGGTCAACTAAAGGTCAATAAAAGCGGGGGGTTGATGGACAGCAACGCAGAGTAAATAGCAAGATGTGGATGATTGTGAGATGTTGTTGTCGGTGAATATGTGGTTGTCAGGGGCAAGGGTTGAAATTATTGTGGCAAAAGCATGAAGAGAGATTTCAGTGTGAAATGGGTGAAGGTGAAGAATGTTACACAGGTAGAAGTAGGTTGGTACACAAAAAAGCTGGAGAAACTCAGCGGGTGCAGCAGCATCTATGGAGCGAAGGAAATAGGCAACGTTTCGGGCCGAAACGTTGCCTATTTCCTTCGCTCCATAGATGCTGCTGCACCCGCTGAGTTTCTCCAGCTTTTTTGTGTACCTTCGATTCTCCAGCATCTGCAGTTCCCTCTTAAACACAGAAGTAGGTTGTTGATGGATAGGAATCAGTGTTCGACTGCGGCTCAAGGAATGTCACGGGTTAGTTGTACGTTTAACGCCAGAGATTGTGATGAAATCAGTGGGACATGAGGTGAATTTATAGCAAGGTCTGAGAATGCCATCTTGTCCCAGACTTCAGTAAAAGGAAGCAGCCAGGTTCATAAATTCAGAAGTCATAGGAGCAGAATTAGACCATTCGGCCTATCGAGTCTTCGCCACCAATCACGGCTGATCTATCTTTCCCTCTCAATCACATTCGCCTGCCTTCTCCCCAAGAGTGGAACTCACTATCAAAACATGGAGGGGATGGGGGACACAATTTTTTGGCGGTCGCGCGCGCATGCGCGCGCACACACACACGCGCGAGGCTTCAGAGGCTCAATCCAGCACTAACTGCAGCTCAACTGTGCCTGTCTCACCGGGTTAACTACAGCCCTGTCTGGACTGACGGGATACCAGCGCTGCTTCTCCGTGCTGGCCATATTTCCCGCAAGACCAGGCAGGTTAACCTGGCGGGGATGTCCCCCACCTCTCAAAACATGGGGGGGACACAGTCCCCTCTGGCCCCCCCGGGGTTTCCGCCCCTGCTTCTCCCCATAACCTTACTAATCAAGAATCTGTCTGAAGAAGGGTTTCGGCCCAAAACGTTGCATTTCCTAGATGCTGCCGCACCCGCTGAGTTTCTCCAGCACTGTTGTCTACCTTCGATTTTCCAGCATCTGCAGTTCCTTCTTAAACAAGAATCTGTCAACGTCCTCTTTAAAAAACGTCCTCCACAGCCGTCTGTGGCAATGAATTCCACAGATTCGCCACTCTCTGACTACAGAAATTCCTCCTCATCTCCTTTCTAAAGATAAATCATTTAATTCTGAGGCTGTGCTAATCCTAGACTCTCCCACTTGTGGAAACATCCTCTCCAAATCCACTATCGAACTGTTGTTTGATGCATTTTACAATTGAGGGTACATTGTGCCCCACTTCTATTGCACACTTGGTTTTGATGTGCAATCTGTGCAGTGGAACAGTATAATCTTACCTATAACTTATTTTGCCCTGGAAACCAATAAAATTGCATTAACTAACAGCATTTTCAGTCATCCACAGTTTCTCCTCCATACAGACAACAGTGGCTGGCTCTCGTTTTAGAAAACTAGACAAAAGATTAGCATCTACAAACCATCAGGCAGTAATTCCCTTGCTAACTTGTAGATCCAGACACATCTCGCGTGTCAATGAGTTAGGAATAGAATCCTGATGGTGTCTATCATTGACTGATGGGCGGGAAAAGACACTCTTAATTGAATTTCCCTTGAGAGGCTAAAAAACATCACAAGATGGGAGGGGTGGAGCCTTTGAGAAGCTGCCTTCCATCAAAGCTGTCAAATTGTGTGCAAGCTTGTTACACAGATGTACATTTACTAATGACTTACTGGTTTCAGGGTATCTGCCGACGGGTGAACAAAATAGGTGGCATCTCCCAGTCGTTTACAAGTCACTGCATTTAAAAGTAGGAACATGGAGGTTTCAGCAATAAATGGTGAATCAGCAAAAAAAATAATCCAAAAAATCCGGTTATGGTCAGATATCATAATCTCTATTTCTGATTCCTGTTCGTCTTTCCCACCTCCTCAAACGATAACATCCTCAGTCGGTTTTACCAGTCACTCCCAGAGATGGGAGGTAAAGTGAAGCCAGCAGGGAACTGCCCTCTATTTGCCCCTCTTGTTGCCTCCCCACCCCATGATCATTAAGGATATATTCTTAATATTTGTGTTTAATGTTCCCAAAACAATTCAATATAAAATTCTTGTATATGCCCCTCATTGCATCCTTTAGTTTAATTTAGATACAGCATGGAAACAGGGCCTTTAGCTCAGCCAAGAACACATTGATCATCCCATTCACACTGGTTGTGTGTTATCCCACTTCCACATCTACTCCCTACGCACCAGAGGTAATTTTAAAGAGGCCAATTAACTTACAAACCATGTCTTTAGGATTGGTTGATTGCCTTTTTGGGCTTTTATTTTTTTTGCTGTCATCCTATCATTCCTAATCATCGCACGTAGCTGTAACTTATACCATTTGGGTTAACATATTGTATTTATGCAGTGTACATTGTAAATTCTTACCAAAGACCATATCCCTCCTCCACCGCTTGACTCTGAAATTAATAGAAATGCGTCTAATTTTGAATGTAAAATATGCTACAAAGTAGGGCCACAAAAATAATTTTGCAAAGTACAACTTTGTTCTCTCAGATATCAGCAAATACGCTCCATTCTTTTGTAGAGGGAATTTAAATACATTTCTGACTACTATCATTTTGTGTTTGATCTCCAAACAAATGTATACCATCTGTGAGAATTTTGAGAAGTATTTTTCTGCATTTGCATTGTGTGCAGATGGTGTGCTGGGTGTAATTTCTACCCGTCAACAGTAGTTGTCCCCAGTTCTTTCCCAGCTCCCTTTTCCTACCCACAATCTTTTTTCAAATTGGATGCTTGTCTTACGGAGAGCTGTGGAGAACTGTTACCCTGCAGTGGAAAGTGATAGAATGCAATGCACTGTGCCATTCACTGGGCAGCTTTGAAGTCTAATAAGTATTAACTATCCCCAAGTATTATATATCCTGGAAACTTAAAATATAATTGAAAAATGTTACTGATCCAAATGTAAAATAAAAGGTTACACAAAAAAGCTGGAGAAACTCAGCGGGTGCAGCAGCATCTATGGAGCGAAGGAAATAGGCGACGTTTCGGGCCGAAACCCTTCTTCAGACAAAAGGCTTTGATTTGAGCATGAACCATTCACAAACTCAGGATTTCTAATAAGTTACCTTTTAACATTTTAGATTTATATAGAGTGATAGAATACTTTGGCTTAATTTGCCAAACGGACCAAGATGCCCCATCTACACTAGTCCCATACACCAGACCCGACATGTCACCTGTTCCTTTTCTCCAGAGATGCTGTCTGACCCGCTGAGTTACTCCAGCACTTTGTGTCTCTAACACCTTCCTACAACAGGGTGACCCCAAACCAAAACATGGCAGAATAAAGTGGAAGTAAATTTGCAAAGATAACACCAGCAGTATGGAGGTTGCAACTAGATAATCTCTTTGATAGGCATTGATTGAATTATTTTTAACGGACCTGGGGCTATCTGAAAAAAATAGTTACAATTTGGATTTGGACTTCATTCGTTGGAACTTGGCCAAAACATTGCAAAGAAAGCAGGTTGCTTGAAGTTGTCCAGTTCAGTGTTTAGTCCTGAAGGCTACAATGTGGCCATGTGGGGGATGAAATGCTGTGTCATTGACTAGAAAATCCTTCAGTTTGTCTGCAAAAAAGGATATGAAGAGCGGGAATAAATTAATGAATTGCAAAAGTCTTAACCCAAAATTTACTGTATTTCTAAAATGCCACATTGACTAAAAAAAAAATATTCTGATTTTGTCTGGTTGGATTTCTGCCGGGCCACCAAATAAACTGTCTTAAACATTTATTTTAGCAAAGCTATCTAGACATGGTGGTCAAATTTATTTAGCAAAGCATGGTGGACAAAGTCTGATCGTAAATTCTGAGAGAAGGTGCCAATAATCCGCCAATTTGATGCTGTTTTGACCTCCTTCAAATGGTCCCATGGTGATCGCCCACTGCACCTACGGCAGGTTTATTTCCAATTGTTACCTCCCATCTGTAATTTGCATTTATCCCCAATTTGTCCGTCAGTGGTGATTGATTTTGTGGGTGGAGGTAATTTTTCAGGAGGCATTCAGTGACTTGATTTACATTTTCTTGATGTTAGGAAATGAAATTGCTATTCTTTTACTATTGAAGCTATTGGACCTGCAGTCCAACAAAATACCAATAATAGCCAAAGGAGACACAAAGTGCTGGAGTAACTTGCTGGCCTTGAAACACTTGAGTAACAGACAGGGGGTGGGAGATTGCAACCTTCATGTGGTCCGCCCTGTTTCAATGAATGCAATCAACCTGGCGTGCACGATCAAATAAGATCAAATAGAACAAGTTTTCCTACAACTTTAGGCTGTGCACGCCATATGCCAGAAGAATAAGAAGTGAGTCGGGTAGCATCCCTGGAGAACATGGATAGGTGATGTTTCAGGTCCCTTTTGGCACTTGAAACGTCACCCCATGGTAGACTTTATTGCTATATCTATTCAGTTTTGTTACATTTTTATTTCATGCTCTTTGATTTTTTATCAATTTATCAGATTTTTGGCACCTTCTTTCAGAATTTACGACCAGACTTTGACCACCATGTCTAGATAGCTTTGCTAAAATAAATGTTTAGGATAGTTTATTGCTCAATTGCTTTGACTGATTGGGTGGGGGGGGGGGGGGGAGTGGGGGTATATTCAGATTTTTGAACACAATATATATTCTGCTATTATTTTTACTTCTACACTGTAATGCACTGACTTGATTTTGCTCACATGACATTCCATGCTTCACTGTCCTTTCCAATGAGATTCCACCATCTGCAGCCAATTGTTGCCTCCACCTACATACTTCCAGCCTCTAATATTATTTTGACACCTTCCCTCCCCCTCCTGACTCCATTCACCAATTAACCCCTCCTCACCAGAAATCACCTATTGCTTCCTAGGCCTTGCCACCCCTCCGCCCTCTACTCGTTCAACCAGATAAATGGCCTCAGTTGAAAAATTGGTCCATTTCTCCAGACATGCTGCTTGATCCAGTGACTTCTTCCAGCAGATTATTTGTTACATTTTCAGTCTCTTGCACCTCCATCTATTTGCTGTTTGCTGGCCTTGAAACAAGGGTGATATGTCGGATAATAAACTGTTGATACTGAGTTTGCAAAGAACTGATTCTTTAGAGTTCCTCTAAATTAATTCCACAATTGTTGACCTGTTAAAGGGCCTGTCCCTCTCTCACAGCCTAATTCACGACCTCTGCCGAGTTTGCCCTCGACTCGTACTCGCAACATGGTCGTCATGAGGTCGTAGTAGGTAGGTCGTGGCAGGCCGTGATGCTAGTCGTAGGTACTCGTGGCATCAAGTAGGTCGGGGCGTTTTTCTAGAGTGATGAAAAATGTCCACGAGTAAAAAAAAAATCGTGAATTAGGTCGTGAAAGTGGAACAGGCCCTTAATATTACCAGAATTCAAGATTGCTTTACCTCTGGGACACAGCCACAAAAGGCTATGGGGGCCAAGTCAGTGGATAGTTTTAGGGTGGCGATTGATAGATTATTGATTAGTACAGGTGTTAGGGATTATGGGGAGGAGGCTGTAGCATGTGGTTGAGAGGGAAATATCGACAGCCATGATTGAATGCCGAATGGCCTCATTCTGCTTCTAGAATTTACAAACTGAGAGTTTACTTTTTTGAAAAAGAACGCATAACCGTATGAGGTATAGATAACAAACATATTATTGTTTGTTCATGGGTTTGGGTTGTATTTCTTAAGAAGTCTGGTGTTTAAGGATGATTTGCTTCTGGTACACTCCTGTGGTTCTGAGGGCACAGAATTCTACAGACTGCACCTCTGTGCCTCCCCTGACTCTTCTTAAAAAAAAAAAAAGCAGCAAGACTAGTTTAATAGGCGTTGTTTAAGAAGGAACTGCAGATGCTGGAAAATCGAAGGTACATAAAAATGCTGGAGAAACTCAGCGGGTGCAGCAGCATCTATGGAGCGAAGGAAATAGGCAACGTTTCGGGCTGAAACCCTTCTTCCGACTGAATATTTCTACTGCATCAGCTCAAAAAAAATGGAGAATTGCCTTCTTGATGAGATGCCAGAAGATTGCCAGCACCTTGTGTAACTAACCAACGGGATGAATACGAGGAGAAACTGGATAAGAAGGAAATAGGCAACGTTTCGGGCCGAAACCCTTCCGGGTTTCGGCCCGAAACGTTGCCTATTTCCTTCGCTCCATAGATGCTGCTGCGCCCGCTGAGTTTCTCCAGCATTTTTGTCTACCTAGTTTAAAAGGCATCAGCTGAGTCTGAATTATAATTGTAGAGGCATATGCCTGTTGATTGTCACAGGAACAAAATATTACAAAGGTTCTTCGACAACCGCACCTCCCAAAAGAGCAAGAGCATTTCGTCCAGCAAGGGATTCGATGTGCTTGCAGCATCTTCAACTAACAACAAGTGTGAGGAGCTTTGCTTCACACAGACTGATAATGGCAATTGACCATGTTTTTCCACAAGGTGGCACAACGGATAGATGGGAATACTGCAATGGAATTTTCAGCAGTGAGGGAGGGGGGAAAATTCAGCAGTGCTGAGGGAAGGGGAAAAATGACATTTATTTACCTCCAGCCTCTGATGCAGTGACATGAGGAAAGTTTCCTGGGATGGCAGGATTTGCATACGAAGACAGACTGGATAGACTCGGCTTGTACACGCTAGAATTTAGAAGATTGAGGGGGGACCTCAAGTTCAAGTGAGTTCATTGTCACGTGTCCCTGTATAGGACAATGAAATTCTTGCTTTGCTTCAGCACACAGAACATAGTAGGCATTTACTACAAAAGAGATCAATGTGTCCATATACCATGATATAAATATATACACACATGAATAAATAAACTGGTAAAGTGCAAATAACAGAAAATGGGGTATTAATAATCAGAGTTATAGAATCTTATAGAAACTTACAAAATTCTTAAGGTGTTGGACAGGCTAGATGCAGGAAGATTATTCCCGATGTTGGGGAAGTCCAGAACTAGGGGTCACAGTTTAAGAGGGAAGTCTTTTAGGACCGAGATGAGAAAATCATTTTTTACACAGAGAGTGGTGAATCTGTGGAATTCTCTGCCACAGAAGGTAGTTGAGGCCAGTTCATTGGTATATTTAAGAGGGGTTTTATTTAAAAATAAATGGATTTATGGATGGGAGGGGGAGGGTTATGATGAGGCCCTAGGGGAGATTATGTGTTCGGCACGGCTAGAATGGTCGAGATGGGTTTCCGTGCTGTAATTGTTATATGGGGTTATTATATGGAGTTAAGGCCCTTGTGGCTACAGGGATCGGGGGGTATGGAGGAAGGCAGGTACAGGATACAGCCATGATCAGCCATGATCATATTGAATGGCGGTGCAGGCTCGAAGGGCCGAATGGCTGCTACTCCTGCTCCTATTTTCTATGTTGGAAAAAGTCCAGAAAATCTCATGCACTGTATAGTTCTCTTATGTTGCCGTTAGAATTTGATGTGTATTGTCTATTGATTGCAAGATGCAGCATGATATCTATTTGAGTAGAGGAGAGCGAGGAAATAGGGATTATCACTAGAAATAGCTGACATTATCCAACAGAACTTCAATTCTCCAAACTGATGCTAACTCTTTTCTCTCAGTCCTAATAAATCAACAGAGAAAAATAATTCCCCTAACACTTTCAAATAAGAAAATGCAACTTGAAAGTGTAAAATCATATTTCATGTTGTTTCTGCCATGCTTTGTGCATGAAATCAGAACAAGTTTATTTTGTTCTATTATTCTACAGTGTTGTGAACTATACTAATGGATTTCGGGTTCTGCAACGTATGATTTCACAGGTCTATAAAATACGAGTTGGTAATACTTTAAATATTTTACTTCAATTAATACATTGTCCGCGAGAGTGCCATTTGACACTGATATAACAATACTGAGGACTGCCTTACTTTAGCCTCCATATATAGGAATTGTGGAATATTTGTATTCAGTGAGTTATGGTGGAGTGTAAAGAGAACAAAATCCTAATTCAAAACAGTCCCATTTACAGTAATTAGTTGCCAGCTCTGAAGTGCTCAAACAACCTTCTTTCTATATCAAATCCTTTTTTATTTAAACCATTTGCCCGGATGAAATCCTTAATGATCTGTAATCTGTTGATGCTTTGAGGATTTGAAGGAAACTACAATTCATCACTAATTAAATTAAATTCTACCCAGATTATTCTCACCTCCCACCCACACCGCCTTTTTCTTAGTGTAAATTGCCTCGCAAGGACAATTTGCTTCAGCGGGTGGTAATATTTGTTAACCATCTTTAACATGACATTATGTACACTGATTATCAGAAGGTTTGATCATTGATAACCTAAAGGGCCTGTCCCACAATACGAGTTCACCCAAGAGCTCTCCCTAGTTTATAAAAAATCAAACTCGTGATACCTCACCATGAGTATTTTTTTTACTCTTGGAAATTTTTCACACTGTTGAAAAAACATCACGAGTTTCTGCGTTTCCCGAGTACCTGCCGTTAGCATTACGAGCCGCTACGAGACATCCACGAGCTCCGACGTACCCGCTACGTACAATCTACGTACTCGCCACGAGTTTGATTTTTTTTTTCAACTCGGGAGAGCTCTTGGGTGAACTCGCATCGTGGGACGGGCCCTTTAGGTGAACAACCCACCATATCCATCGAGTCCTTGTCCTGCAGGATGTTCCGTGCTGGCCACTGCCCGATCCACGTCAAAGTCTGGGAGAATTTTATTCCACTAAATTGGTTATGCTCAGCCAATACCAAGCATCAAGGATTGATCTGTAAATCTATCCAATCCTTGTGCTGCAATAGATACTGGCAGATGGCCACTGTCATCCTTCAACAGGAAGTTAAGGGGCACATATCGAGTGCTGCCCAGACTTGTGAAAGCTGGCATGAATCACAAATCCCCCTTTTTGTTTTCAGCTTGCCTTCTGACCATTTAAACATACACCTTTCCCTGGTCATAACTTTTCGAGATGCCTCCGATCATTCATACCTGCTGTCAGGCAATTTCTACTTGGCTGGGGAGAGGTCCAGGACTGTATCCAATACTGTAGCATCAAGCTATTTTTATCTCAGCAGCAGTATATATTCTCCTGGGATATATAGCAAATTTGTTGATTTCTCTGTATGGTGAGAATGCTATTTAAACAGAGAATGAGGCATCTCAAAAAGGGGAACAAGGAGTATGATGGTCTTCCTCATGTTCAATGAACAAAGTCGGTCATTTATTATATCATTGATTTCAAGAGGCCACGAGTTATAATTTTGGTAATATAACCTTCAGTTTTGCATGCAAGGAATACACTTTATTTTAATTGGGTAACTTTTTATTAGACCAGTGCTAGTTTTGTTGGATGTCAACTTTGCCTAATACAATTCGACCATGAATCGCACAAGAAGAGACAAATACAAGATGGTCAGCAAAAATACCAGTATCATCAATCCTACATTTGCCTTGCATTAAAGTTGGACAGCGACTATCGGCAATGAAGATGTGTTGCAGTGTGGTGTTAATGCACTGCTGGCTGCCTTCTGCATCAACCCAAGTGCGACTGTAACAGCATTGTTGCAGATAAATTGCCATGCAAGTTTTTATTGTGCCCTTGACAAAATTTGTAAGAGATAAATTGTGGGTGTGCTGTCCTCAGCAAGGGAATGTTTCTTTAAGTTAACCATGCTGACCTTGTTTACTTTTAAGTGAGTGACTTTCAGGTTGGCAGAGACATCAGTGGGAGTTGTGTAAATAGAGATTAGATTTGTCTGGTACTTGGCTATGGGGGAGCAAAAATCGTCATTGCATGAAAACTTATTAAAGTATATGTTCATATTTAGTTAAATTAAAACCATTATGAAAGCCACACCACATAGAATTGTGTGAAGTTTACAACACAACAACTTGTTTGTCTGCCTTCCATGATTTCCTGTAGCATTTTTTCCTCCTTGTGCACTTCACCTAATGTCAGCACATCCTTCTAAAAAATAACTTATTTTTCTCTCTGGTTTATTGTATTGTTTACAGCATTCTATGTTTACATATTGTGTTGTGCTGCTGCAAGTAAGAATTCCATTGTTCCATCTGGGACAAATGACGCTACGGGTAGGGAACGGCTGAATTGCGGGAGCAGACCCAACGGGTCTGCACTTGGTCTAGTATAACAATAAAACTCTTCACTCTTGTCCCTTTCTCCTTTCCACACTCTTTTGCTTTTCCTCAAATGCATCCACACTATTCACCTCAACAATTCCCTACCATGGGAATGCCTGTTTCCATTTGTTTGATTCCAGTGACTCCCAAAGTTTTTAAGAAGGAACTGTGCAGATGCTGGAAAATCGAAGGTACACAAAAAAGCTGGAGAAACTCAGCGGGTGCAGCAGCATCTATGGAGCGAAGGAAATAGGCAACGCTTCGGGCCGAAACCCTTCTTCAGTCTCCCAAAGTTGTTGTTCTACCAGAAAACATTCCGAAGATTACAACTGCTGAAGTAACAAGGTTACTATTAAAGAACAAACACAGAGCATGGAAATGGGAGGACAAAATGAGACGAGATTACAAAGTGACCATATAATCATCTACAATGCGTGCTAAAACGGAGTTACTCATGACTGTGGCGCCATTCTGATGATATACCTGCCTACTGAGTTGGGCGGTCCCATAGCAGAAGCGTCTACGTCGAGAGGCTGGAGACTGGAAGTATCCCGAGCTAATTCTGCTACCACCATCATCTATTGCAGCAAGTGACGGCTCCCACTGATTGTCGCCGGAAGCTTGCGTCCTTTTCAGGACAGACAATGACAGCGAGGTCAACATTTGAAACATGGAAGATGGACACGAAAGTAGAAGAAGACCGAGTTGGTCTTGAAATAGTCAAGGAGTTTTGTGTTAGACGGACAAAATCAGAGCATTTATGTTTGTGCGGTACCTTTTAGGACCAATCTAGTTACCACAAACAAAGAATTACTGACTGCGAGGGCATTGATAAAATGGACAGCCATTGTCTTTTGCCCAGGATAGGGGAGTCAAAAACTAGAGCGCTTAGGTTATGGTGAGAGGGGAGAGATTTAAAGAGGAGCTGAGGGGCAACTACATCACACAGTGGGCGGTGCATGTATGGAAGTGGTAAAAGCGGATACAATTACCACATTTGACATTTAAAAGACATTTGAACAGGCGAGGCATGTTAGATACATAGATAGGAAACAAAATTTGCAGGAAGATCGGCCCTTCGAGGCACCGCCATTCGATCATGGGCACTCAGTATCCCGTAGAGTAGTTTGGCCACAAGGGACTCCCTTTGGTAACTTGATCAGAGCATAAAACTCAGTTTTGGGCCATAAGTGACCCCTGCTGGACTTCATGCTGCATCTAGCTGTATTTTGTAACTCTATAAACTCTCAATCTGCATAGCAGAAGCATATATCTTTCATGGTTAAAGCTGTATGACTCTATAACTGCAATTGCATAGCAGAAGCATATATCCAGGTTAAAGGCACAAACAGCAGTGACCAATTAATTTATTTTTGGACTGTCAGTGTGGGAAAATGAAAAGGACATTAGCAAAACTTCCTGCTCTGAACTATTATCAGAATAAGCAAAGGGCTCATCAAACAATGCTATCTTCCAACGGTATGGTACTTCTTCATTGCTGCTCTTTAATGTCAATGTAAATTGTGTGCTCAAATCTCAGGATGTGGTTTGAGCCCATGATCTCCAACTGAGAGGCAAGAGTGCCACCAACTGAACAAACTTAGTATTTGAGAAGACTTTTCTCCCAGAAACCCGGCCGACATTCAGACTTGTCCAGTATCAGCAGAAAAATATTAACTAGTTAATAGTCATCTTGTTGAGTGGAGAGTATTCACAATAACAGTGGCATTCATAAAAACGACATCAGCTGTAAAATTTCACTGAATCAAATTAACAATCTTTTACTCTTTAGGTTTTTTCTGTTTTTTAATTTTTCTGTAATATAATACAAAGCCTTTGCTTTGTAACTCTCAACTCCCCCCAATTTTCAATGCAACCCCCAATCAGGAACTGTGAGATGAAAGGTATCACTGTGTAATTTGTAAATGACAAAGTAATTGCTATTTTTCAAACAATTTAAGTGCGAGTATGAGTTGGATTTAAACAGTGTTTTTGTGCCTAATAGAAGTGATTCAGACATTAGTCTGACTCCTGCAGCAGTTAACTTTCAGCGAATTCCTCCCTGCATGCAGTCATAGAGGGTAATTCAAAACAAACTAATTGGTTGTAAATCGTCCTCTTACAACACCCGTAACAGTTAACTGTTTGATCTGAGATGTTTACGCACCACTCTTAAACTGAACTTCTCAGACTAAAGATTGGCCATTATTCTCTTGTTTGCCACTCCCTTCGAACAGTAAAAGCAGATGAGCCTGTTAACCGTTTAATATCCTCCAGGGTTGATGGTGCGTGTTGCCCTGTTGCAGGTATCGTTTCCAATCCTAATCCCAGATATGGCCTATGCAAACAGTGAAACCTGTATTGGCTGCGCGCCCATTTGAAATCAGTGCTACTGGTTTATTTGGTTACAAAAATTATTAATTATCATCAGAAATTAGAGAGATACAACCCTCTGTTGAGCATTGACATCTCATATGATCAGCTGATCATCCAACTCGTATCCCGTACCTGCCTTCTCTCTCCATACCCCCTGATCCCCTTTCGCCACAAGGGCCACATCTAACTCCCTCTAAATTTATGTACTGTGAAAAAAGTTCTCCTCATCTGTCAATGCCTGGGAACAATCTTCCTGCATCTAGCCTGTCCAACCCCTTAAGAATTTTGTAAGTTTGATCCCCTCTCAATCTTCTAAATTCTAGAGAGTGTGCAGGGATGCCTATGATGTCCGTCTGTAAGGAATATAACATTTTTGCCGAACAATGTATTACTGTATTGTCAATGCCTGGGCCTTTTAGGGATGCCAGAGTCAGGAAATGGGTTCTTTGGGATACCACCGAGTCCGTGCTGACCAGCTAACACTATCCTACACACTAGGGACAATGTACAATTGTACCAAGACAATTAGCCTACAAACCTGTATGTCTTTGGACTGTGGGAGGAAACCCGATCTCCTGGAGAAAACCCACACAGGTCATGGGGAGAATGTACAAACTCTGCACAGACAGCACCCGTAGTCAGGATCGAACCCAGGTCTCGGATACTATAAGGCAGAAACTCTGCCGCCACACTACCATGTTCAACATTTGTACAAGAATGCTTTGGATATTATTGACAAAAAGTTGCCGGTGAATAGGTTATTTGATTTTCTGTAATAGACTGATCATTGCACAACAAATCTTGAGACTTTAAAGGAAGTGTGCGTGCTGTGCTCATAGATGGTCCTAACCTATCCATCTATATCTAAGTCGTACTCATGCCAATGATATTACGGGTTAGAGGCAGCAGACGAGTGATTACTGATGATGACATCAAGACGAATCGAGATGTTGCAGGTTCTTTGGTCACCAGATCCATGTTGACTTTCAACCACCCATTTACACTACATTAATCCCATTTCTTTAATTCCCCGCAAATTTTTCCCACCTCTCCCGAGTTTCGACCATTCACCTAGACCCTAGGGGCAATTTACAATGGCCAATCACGCTGATAAATTGCATGTCTTTGGGATGTGGTAGGACACTGAAGCAGACACAAAATGCTGGAGTAACTCAGCAGGACAGGCAGCATCTCTGGATAGAAAGAATGGGTGATATTTCGGGTCTAATCCGTTCTTCAGACTGAGACTCAGTCTGAAGCTCAGTCTGAAGGGTCTTGACCAGAAACGTCACCCATTCCTATCCAGAGATGCTGCCTGTCCCGCTGAGTTACTCCAGAATTTTGTGTTTATCTTCGGTGTAAACCAGCATCTGCAGTTCCTTCCTACACATGGACACTGAAGCGCTTGGAGGAAACCCACATGGTCACAGGGAGAACATGCAAACTCCACACAGATAGCACCTAAGGTCAGAACTGAATCCTGCTTTCTGGGGCTGTGAGACAGCAACAGCATACCGACAGTGGCGCACTAATTATTAAGGGATTGTTTGGCAAATGCGAGCATTTGACCGCCGAACCGACATTTACTTGCGATGGGGGATCTTGCATAACTCATACAATGCGTGGTTTAGCTGTTTGTGACAGGCACAGAGTATAAAATAATTGTAAAGAATAACTAAGCCACTTGCATTTGGATCAAAAGAATTTTGCTTTATTAATTTTCAACCTTCGGATGCACGGAATATCATGCCTCGACTAGTTCTGTGACAATCTCGGATTCGGCAGTCAAAAGCACGGAGTTTGCAATGGGTTGGCATGGTGATGTTAGGCAACAAACTGAAAAAGAATAAAAATTTAGTTGATGCATAGGTGTTTGCTTAGTTTTATTAACTGTGTCGAACAACTTTGCTTCATTCCCATCCCAGCACAGGCATCCCATTTGCTCTCGCCCTCCTCCAACCCCGTCTCTACAACTTGTGTTCTCATTTTAACCAGCTCTGATGACGGGTCATTAATTTGAAACATTAACAAAAGACAGTCCCGGGATAGGGGGGGACTGTCATATGCTGAGAGAATGGAGCGGCCGGGCTTGTATACTCTGGAATTTAGAAGGATGAGAGGTGATCTTATTGAAACATATAAGATTGTTAAGGGTTTGGACATGCTAGAGGCAGGAAACATGTCCCCGATGTTGGGGGTCCAGAACCAGGGGCCACAGTTTAAGAATAAGGGGTAAGCCATTTAGAACGGAGATGAGAAACAAACATTTTTTGTGGAATTCTCTGCCTCAGAGGGCGGTGGAGGCCGGTTCTCTGGATACTTTAAAGAGGGATCTAGATAGGGCTCTTAAAGATAGCGGAGTCAGGGAATATGGTGCTGGCTCGAAGGGCCTAATGGCCTACTCCTGCACCTATTGTCTATTGTCTAATGGGTCGACTGGGCTTCTCTGGAGAAAAGGAATGGGTGATGTTTCAGTCCAAAGGAGGGTCTCGGCCTGAAATCGCCCATTCCTTCTCTCCAGAGATGCTGCCTGTCCCGCTGAGTTACTCCAGAATGATGTGACTATCTACGATGTAAACCAGCATCTGCAGTTTCTTCCTACACACTTAATATACATCATACAAGATTACAGAGCAGTGACACATTTTAGAGTTGTTTTTGGCAGATTGATTTTGTTACTGTGGGCCAAGGAATTTTTAGCTGCTCATTTCAGATTCCTACCAGTGCATTGTACAGCCAAGAGACTTGAGTTATACTGCCGGCTTCTCTTTATGTCGTGTTACCTCACAAAACCGTGACCTCTGCCCATGTTGGGCAAGTGCGGCATGTACCTGTATCTGGGAACGCCACCACCTGCATATTCCACTTCAAGTTTCACGTCATTCTGCCCTGTAAAATGATTATCTTCTAATGTTGCTCGGGCTAAACCCTTGAACAACCTTCTTAACACCACCGTGGAAGTACCCCGTACCTTCACCAGAAGGACTGTTCCGTTTTACTAAGGTAGCTCACTACTGCCTTGTCAAGAGCAGTTGGAATGCTCACTGAATTCTGCGATGCCTCCATCCTGAAATGAATTACAAAATGCAGGACTTTCATCCTCCATATATTTCCAATTTTACTGCGCAAGGATTGAAAATAAGTAGCTATTCAATTGCC
Source organism: Leucoraja erinaceus (assembly GCF_028641065.1). Classification (NCBI taxonomy): domain Eukaryota; kingdom Metazoa; phylum Chordata; class Chondrichthyes; order Rajiformes; family Rajidae; genus Leucoraja; species Leucoraja erinaceus. Next base: position 5,571,698 of record NC_073412.1, on the reverse strand, counting down.
AGATTTAGTGGGAATAAAATCTGTGTCTTAATCTAACCACGTCCTCACAGACAGTTTTATCTGCCATGGCAATTAATACCATAAATAGTAGCTGCAAAGGTGTCAGAGATGCTGGGCACTATCCTAATACATATCCAGATGATGAACATTGAACTGATTGTTCCCCATCTGTTGCCTGAGTCTGTCCCCACCCAGCCGGTCACTGGGACATAATTACAGTCTGCCCATGTAGGCCAGTACAAAGACTGCCTGTCCATGTGAGCCACTAATATGGAGCGAGCTACTGAAGATTAACAGCTGTTTTCCCTGTGATTGGATTGTGTAATAGTTACTTTAGCTAATAATTGGATATGAATCTCTGGCTGTATAATTCAGGTTGAGAGTGTCGTTTTTGCTGGCCTGTAGTTGAGATGTGTTATTAAAGCAGAGCCTGTAATTCCATTAAGTCAGTTGTCAGGGTGGTACTGAGGAAGGGATGTTTGCCGTAGCCGGCCTCACATGGGACAACAATGAACGGATTATTTGTAAGTTGGAAAGATGGGAACCACCTGATTATCACAACACTTCCTGTTGTCAGCTGTGTATGCCTTGATATTGGTTACCCTCACCTTTTTTTTAGTTCACAACATGTTAGAAACAAAATATTAAAAATAGGCATCACATTTTTAAAGGTACACAAAAAAGCTAGAGAAACTCAGCGGGACAGGCAGCATCTCTGGATAGAAGGAATGGGCGACGTTGCGGGTCTCGACCCGACTTTAGACTGAGAGTTAGGGGAGAGGGAGACACAGAGATATGAAAGGGTAAGGTGTGAAAACGCGCCGGTGATTTTAGAGGATTTTGCAGTTTTATTTTGTTTTATTTCTTCCGTTTTATTAGTAGTAACAAATAGTGAAGAAGCATTTAAAAATGTGATCAAGAAGGAACTGCAGATGCTGGAAAATCGAAGGTACACAAAAAAGCTGGAGAAACTCAGCTTGTGCAGCAAAAATGGATAATCAGTTTGCTTGAGTATTAGTGTTTAAGAAGGAACTGCAGATGCTGGAAAATCGAAGGTAGACAAAAAATGCTGGAGAAACTCAGCGGGTGCAGCAGCATCTATGTGGAGCGAAGGAAAATCGCAACGTTTCAGGGCCGAAACCCAAAGGAAATAGGTAACGTTCCGGGTCGAAACCCGAAGGGTTTCGGCCCGAAACGTTGCCTATTTCCTTCACTCCATAGATGCTGCTGCTGCACAAGCTGAGTTTCTCCAGCTTTTTTGTGTACCTTCGATTTTCCAGCATCTGCAGTTCCTTCTTGATCACATTTTTAAATGCTTCTTCACTATTTGTTACTACTAAAGAAATAAAACAAAATAAAACTGCAAAATCCTCTAAAATCACTGGCGCGACAAGTGAACCAAGCAAGGTCCCGACCCAGACCATTGCCTATCCATGTCCTCCAGAGATGCTGCCTGACCCGCTGAATTACTCTGGCACTTTTTGCTTCAGTGCTTTAAGGTGGCTGCTATAATTCGCAAGTTTAGTACAGCCAGTGGGAAAACAGGGTGGATTTGGGAGATTATGGTCTTTTCACTGAGATTCTAAAACACCTATTTCTCCCTGTCACCATCCTCCATAGTCTGTTATGTTTGTTCATATGTGGCTTGTCCAAGTCAGACTTTGATCTTGTCAGCAGTGTTAGCAGCGCAAATTGGAGGAACATCATCTCATATTTCGCTTGGGCAGCTTACACCCCAGCGGTATGAATATTGATTTCTCTAACTTCATGTAACCCTTGCTTTCCCTCTCTCTCTCTCTTTCCATGCCCCCCCACCCCTCCCCCTTCCCAGTTATTTGACCAGCCTGACTGTTCCCCTGATTACATTTAGTCTCTGTTTGCTTTGTTGTCACTTTCTCCCAGCCAACAATGATCTATTCGGCATTCTCCTTGATCATCGTCTCTTTTGATGTCTTGTTTTCACACCTTACCCTTTCATATCTCTGTGTCTCCCTCTCCCCTAACTCTCAGTCTGAAGACGGGTCGAGACCCGTAACGTCGCCCATTCCTTCTATCCAGAGATGCTGCCTGTCCCGCTGAGTTACTCCAGCATTTTGTGCCTATATTCGGTGTAAACCAGCACTTGCAGTTCCTTCCAACACAGTATTATCACTGACTGGCATTTACTCTCCATCCCCAATGCATTGGGTGCAAAATTCTCGTGCCTATGCAAATCGGAAAATAGAATATTTCCAATTGCTCCATAGCATATTGTTAATATAATTAAATGAATGGTGATGATGATTTTTTGGTAGTATAATCTCACCTGGATTATAGAGGCGAAAGTGTACTTGTTCTGGTTTCAAGCTATATCACGTCATCTGATCCTCGGTATTCAATATTTCTCTCATATTTCCTCAAATAAGTCAATAAAAACACTTATTTTTCTCCTTGAAGAAAGCTATGTATTTTTCGAACACTGTAAATTATTGCTTACTTTTGAAGTTGTCAAAAAGGCACACTACTATTTTATTATTAATAATAATAACAATTTATTTATGGGTGCCTTTCAGGACATTTTACAGTTAAATCAAGTTTACAGACAAATTACAAGTTTACAAGTTTCTAATTCAGAATGGTTATGAACGAGCAGTTAAGTTTTCAAAATGGAATGAGGGTGGAAAATATTAATGGTCCTGAAGTAAATGACCCCCAAAAACAATTTAAAAGTAATTCCTGTGGCGTGATATCCAGAAGCTATCTTTTGATACAATCTAAATGTAGCCACTTTACACTTATTAGTGCATTTTTGTTTGAAACTATGCAGTCAAAGTGTTTGTGGAAGTGAGGAGGAACGCAAGTTTTTTAAAATTTCTATTTCAAAATGGACTTTGTTCAAGTAATAAATATATATACAATACAGGAACCGTGCAAAAGATTCATCCGACATTCTCGGGGGCTATGCATTCAATACTGTTTACACACATTGCACAAGTTTATCGCCCACCCTTGCCACTCATAAGAGAAGGGAGGAAAGTGAGTGTTGCTTTGAACATGTTGCGTGTGTTGTGGAGACCAGTGTAATGCTCGGAAAGATTATTTCTGAAGAGATGGAAAATAGCACCATAAACGGCACCGTAAATCGCCATTTGGCTGCCAGTGCACGCACTAGTGAAGTAATTAGCCATATTCCCCTGCTCTTTTGGCCATTGTCATGCAAAATAGACTCCTTGCAATTATTTGTATGATTCCATTTTGAGAGTTATTGCTGAACCTATCAACAACACCGTTGACGCACCACATTCCAATGTAGACGGAATGAAAATCAAAAACATGGCAGATGCTGGAAATTTGGACTAAAAACAGAAAATGCTGGCCTGTCACCCAGTATGTTAGGTGGCATTTGTAGAGAGGTCTTGAAATGTTAACTGTTTCTCTTGTCGCAGACCGGATGAGTGGTTTGAGCATTTTTTTAAATTTCTGGTTCCAGTATGCAGCCACTGAGTTACCTTTTAGCCATTTCATCTCCCCTTCCAATTCCCATACTGACCTATCCTCCTCCTGGCTCCACAAGTCGCAATTTCTCACACCTGCTTTTATTTGTGGCCTTTGTTCCCACCATCTGCCCAACAACCAACCCCCCCCCTCACCTGTGCCCACCTATTACCTGCCACGCTTTGTCCTGCCTCTCCCCTCTTAGAGCTTTCTTCTCCCACCCCCCCAATCTGAGGAAGGGTCCCAACCCAAAACATCACCTACATCATCGGTGCCCCGCTCCCTGCCATGGATGCCCTCCACCGAAAACGGTCTCTGAGACGGGCTGGGAAGATCATCAAAGACCCTTCACACCCCAACCATGGACTGTTTGCCCTCCTCCCATCAGGTAGGCGGTACAGGAGCCTCAGGTCACGTACTAGTAGGATGAGGAACAGCTTCTACAACAATACAATCACATTGCTGAACTCGGAGTCCCGCCGATAGATTTCTCCGGTCCCTCCGTCCCCACTGTTTAATT